>NW_028294660.1:0-84000 GCF_964341445.2 Mesoplodon mirus
GACCCCTGTCATCACAATAATCCATGAATATTTTCAGCCCAATGCTCTACGAAATTCTCATCACAATGCTCCATAGCCCATATCACCACAATGCTCCATGACCACTGTCATCAAAACACTCCATGACACCTGACAACACAATGATCCGGGACACTTGTCATCACAATGCTACATTCCCTTGTCATCACAATGCTCCATGACCCCTGTCATCACAACACTCCATGAATATTTTCAGCCCAGTGCTCCATGACCGTTGTCATCACAATGATCCATGCCCTTTTCATCCCAATGCTCCATGACTCCTGTATTCACAATGCTCAGTAACGCTTGTCATCACAGTGCTCCATGACACCTGTCATCACAATGCTCCATGCCTTTGTCAGCAAAATGCTACATGACCTTGTCATTAAAATACTCTATGCACATGTCATCACAATACTCCATTTCCATTGTCATCACAATCCTCCATGAAACTTGGGAGCACAATGCTTCCTGCCATTGTCATCACAATGCTCCATGCTCCTTGAAATCAAAATGATCCATGAGCTCTGTCATCACAATGCTCCAAAACCTAGTGATCACAATGTTCCATAACACTTGTCATCCCAAGACTCCATGATGCCTGTCATCACAATAATCCATGCCCTTTTCATCACAATGCTCCATGACCTTTGTAATCACAATTCTCAATACACTTGTCATCAAAATGCTCCCTGACACTTGTCATCAGAATGCTCCTTGAAACCTGTCACGAAAAGGCTCCATGCCGTTTTCATCACAATGCCCCATGCCGTTTTCATCACAATGCTCCAGGCCATTTTCATCAAAATCCTCCACAAGCTTGTCATCAGAATGCTCCATGACCCTTCTCATCACAATTCTCCATGCACTTGTCAGCACAATGCTCCCTGACCCTTGTTATCACAATGCTCCAAGCCATTGTCATCACAATGCTCCATTACATTTGTCATCAGAATTCTCCATGACACTTGGCTTCACAATGCTCCATGAGCTTGTCATCACAATGGGCCATTCCAAATGTCATTTCAATAATCCATGAAACATATTAGACCAATGTTCCATGCCCTTGTCATCACAATGCTCCATGCCCTTGTTATCACAATGCTCCATGACCCCTGTCATCACAATGCTCCGTGACTCCCGTCATCACAATGCTTCATGACCTTTGTCATCACAATGGTCCATGCCGTCGTCATCAACAGTCTCTGACCTTTTTAACCACAATGCTCCATGAAATTTTCATCACAATGCTCTTTGACCCTTGTCATCACAATTCTCCATGTGCTTGTCAGCACAATGCTCCATGACACATGTCATCACAATGCACCATGCGCTTGTCATCACAGTGCTCCACAATCTTGTCATCACATTCTCCTTAAAATTTTCCATCATATTTTTCCATGCACTTCTCATCAAAATGCTCTCTCACCACTGATATCACAATGCTACATCACTATTTGTCACAATACTCCCTCACCCCTGTCATCACAATGTTCCATGACTCCTGTCATCACAGTGCTACATGCACTTATCATCAAAATGTTCGATGACCCCTGACATCACAATGTTCCATAACACCTGTCATCAAAATGTTCCATGACACTTTTCATCAAATTGCTCCATGACCGTGTTATCACAATGCTCCCTGCCCTTCTCATCACAATGCACAACGCCCTTGCTATCAAAATGCTCCATGCCTTTTTTCATCACAAAGATCCATGACCGTTGGCATCACAATGCTCCATGTCATTGTCATCACAATGCTCCATGAACGCTCTCATCACATTGCTCCATGCCCTTGTCTTCACAAAGCTCCATGACACATGTCATCAGGAATGCTCCATGGCCTTCTCATCACAATGCTCCACGCACTTGCCATCAGAATGCTCCATTACACCTGACATAACAATGCTCCATGACCCCTGCCATCACGATATTCCATGGCTTAGTAATCACAAAGCTCCATGATCCTTCTCATCACAAAGCTCCAGGAACCCTGTAATCACAATGCTCTATGCCCATTTTCACTCAATGATCCATGAACACTGTCATCACAATGCACCATGCCCATCATCATAATGCTTCATGATATTGTCATCACAATGAAATCAAAATGCTCCATGACCTCTCTCATAACAATGCTCCAAACCCTTGTGATCACAATATTACATATCACTTGTCATCACAATGCCCCATGATGCTCGTCATCACAATTATCAATGGTCTTCTCATCACAATGCTCCATGACTTTTGTCCTCACAATGCTCAATACACTTGTCATCAACATGCTCCCTGACACTTGTTGTCTGTATGCTCCTTGAATCCTGTGATGACAAGGCTCCATGCCTTTTTCATCACAATAATCCATGTTTTTTCATCACAATGCTACAAGACAAATGTAATCTCAATGCTCCGTGTCCTTGTCATCACAAAGCGCAATGACGCATGACATCAGAATGCTCCTTGGTCTTCTCCTCACAATGTTTCATGCCCTTGTCATCACAATGTTCCAAGACCCCTGTAATCACAATGCTCCATGCCCCTTTTCATCAGAATGCTCCATGAGACTTGTCATCACAAGTCTCCATGGTCTTCTCATCACAATGCTCCAGGACCTTGTCATCACCATGCTCCATTCCCTTGTCATCACAATGCTCCATGACCCCTGTCATCTCAATAATCCATGAACATTTTCAGCCCAATGCTCCACGACCTACTCATCACAATGCTCCACGGCCAATATGATCACAATGTTCCATGACCACTGTCATCACAACAATCCATGACACCTGACAACACAATGATCTGGGACTCTTGTCATCACAATGCTCCATTCCCTAGTCATCACAATGCTCCATGACCCCTGTCATCACAACACTCCATGAACATTTTTAGCCCAGTGCTCAATGACCCTTGTCATCACAATGATCCATGCCCTTGTCATCCCAATGCACCATGAAACCTGTATTCACAATGCTCCGTGACACTTGTCATCACAGTGCTCCATGACACATGTCATCACAATGATCCATGCCTTTGTCAGCAAAATGCTACTTGACCTTGTCATTACAATGCTCTATGCGCTTGTCATCACAATACTCCATTTCCATTGTCATCACAATCCTCCATGAAACGTGGGATCACATTGTTTCATGCCCTTGTCATCACAATGCTCCCTGCTCCTTGAAATCAAAATGATCCATGACCTCTCTCATCACAGTGCTCCAAACCCTTGTGATCACAGTGTTCCATAACACTTGTCATCACAATGCTCCATGATGCCAGTCATCACAATAATCCATGCCCTTATCATCACAATGCTACATGACCTTTGTCATCACAATTCTCAATACACTTGTCCTCACAATGCTCCCTGACACTTTTGATCAGAATGCTCCTTGAAGCCTGTCACGAAAAGGCTCCATGCCTTTTTCATCACAATGACCCATGCCAGTTTCATCACAATGCTCCATGCCATTGTCATCAAAATACTCCACAAGCTTGTCATCAGAGTGCTTCATGACCCTTGTCATCACAATTCTCCATGCACTTGTCAGCACAATGCTCCCTGGCCCTTGTCATCACAATGCTCCAAGCCATTGTCATCAGAGTGCACCATTACCTTTGTCTTCAGAATCCTCCATGACACTTGTCATCACAATGCTCCATGCCATTGTCATCAAAATGGGCCATTACTTATGTCATCCCAATGCTCCCTGACACCTGTCTTCACAATACTGCATGACCTGGTCATCACAATGCTCCATGCCCTTGTCATCACAATGCACCATTCCAACTGTCATCGCAATAATCTATGAAACTTATTAGACCAAGGTTCCATGCCCTTGTCATCACAATGCTCCATGCCCTTGTTATCACAATGCTCCATGACCCCTGTCATCACCATGCTCCGTGACTCCAGTCATCACAATGCTTCATGAACTTTGTCATCACAATGGTCCATGCCCTCGTCATCAACAGTCTCTGTGACCTTTTTAAACACAAAGCTCCATGAACTTTTCATCACAATGCTCTTTGACCCTTGTCATCACAGTGCTCCATGTGCTTGTCAGCACAATGCTCCATGACACATGTCATCACAATGCACCATGCGCTTGTCATCACAGTGCTCCACAAACTTGTCATCACATTCTCCTTAAAATTTTTCATCACAATGCTCCATGCACTTCTCATCAAAATGCTCTCTCACCACTGATATCACAATGCTACATCAATATTTTTCACAATACTCCCTCACCCCTGTCATCACAATGATCCATGACTCCTGTCATCACAATGCTACATGCACTTATCATCAAAATGTTCGATGACCCCTGACATCACAATGTTCCATAACACCTGTCATCAAAATGTTCCATGACACTTTTCATCAAATTGCTCCATGACCCTGTCATCAGAATGCTCCCTGTCCTTCTCATCACAATGCACAACGCCCTTGCTATCAAAATGCTCCATGACTTTTTTCATCACAAAGATCCATGACCGTTGGCATCACAATGCTCCATGTCATTGTCATCACAGTGCTCCATGAACACTCTCATCACATTGCTCCCTGCCCTTGTCTTCACAAAGCTCCATGACACATGTCATCAGAATGCTCCATGGCCTTCTCATCACAATGCTCCACGCCCTTGCCGTCAGAATGCTCCATTACACCTAACATAACAATGCTCCATGACCCCTGCCATCACGATGTTCCATGGCCTTGTCATCACAAAGCTCCATGACCCTTCTCATCACAATGCTCCAAGAAACCTGTAATCACAATGCTCTATGCCCCTTTTCATCTCAATGATCCATGAACCCTGTCATCACAATGCACCATGCCCATCATCATAATGCTTCATGCTATTGTCATCACAATGAAATCAAAATGCTCCATGACCTATTTCATAACAATGCTCCAAACCCTTGTGATCACAATATTCCATATCACTTGTCATAACAATGCCCCATGACGCTCATCATCACAATTATCAATGGTCTTCTCATCACAATGCTCCATGAAGTTTGTCCTCACAATGCTCAATACACTTGTCATCAAAATGCTCCCTGACACTTGTTGTCTGTATGCTCGTTGAATCCTGTCATGACAAGGCTCCATGACTTTTTCATCACAATAATGGATGTCCTTTTCATCACAATGCTCCAAGACACATGTAATCTCTATGCTCCATGCCCTGGTCATCACAAAGCTCAATGTCACAGGCCATCAGAATGCTCCTTGGTCTTCTGCTCTCATTGCTCCATGCCCTTGTCATCACAATGTTCCAAGACCCCTGTAATCACAATGCTCCCTGCACTTGTCATCAAATAACTCCATGATGCATGTCATCAAAATGCTCCATGGCCTTCTCATCACAATGCTCCATGCCCTAGTCATCACAATGCTCCAAGACCCCTGTATTCACAGTGCTCCTTGCCCCTTTTCATCAGAAGGCTCCATGAGACTTGTCATCACAAGTCTCCATGGTCTTCTCATCACAATGCTCCAGGAACTTGTCATCACCATGCTCCATTCCCTTGACATCACAATGCTTCATGACCCCTGTCATCACAATAATCCATGAACATTTTCAGCCCAATGCTTCACGACCTACTCATCACAATGCTCCATGGCCAAATCACAAAGCTCCATGACCACTGTCATCACAACACTCCATGACTCCTGACAACACAATGATCCGGGACTCTTGTCATCACAATGCTCCATTCCCTAGGTATCACAATGCTGAATGACCCATGTCATCACAACACTCCATGAACCTTTTCAGCCCAGTGCTCCATGACCCTTGTCATCACAAAGTTCCATGCCTTTGTCATCCCAATGCTCCATGACCCCTGTATTCACAATGCTCCATGACGCTTGTCATCACAGTGCTCCATGACACCTCTCATGAAAATGCTCCATGCATTTGTCAGCAAAATGCTACATGACCTTGTCATTACAATGCTCTATGCGTTTGTCATCGCAATACTCCATATCCATTGTCATCACAATCCTCCATGAACTTTGGGATCACATTGCTTCATGCCCTTGTCATCACAATGCTCCATGCTCCTTGAAATCAAAATGATCCATGACATTTGTCATAACAATGATCCAAGACCTTTTGATCACAATGTTCCATAACACTTGTCATCAGAACGCTCCATGATGCCTGTCATCACAATACTCCATGCCCTTTTCATCACAATGCTCCATGACCTTGGTCATCACAATTCTCAATACACTTGTCATCACAATGCTCCCTGACTCTTGTCATCAGAATGCTCCTTGAACCCTGTCACGAAAAGGCTCCATGCCTTTTTCATCACAATGTCCCATGCCGTTTTCTTCACAATGCTCCATGCCACTGTCAACAAAATACCCCACAAGCTTGTCATCAGAATGCTCCATGACCCTTGTCATCACAATTCTCCATGCACTTGTCAGCACAATGCTCCCTGACACTTGTCATAACAATGTTGCAAGCCATTGTCATCACAATGATCCATGATATTTGGCATCACAATGCTCCATGCCATTGTCATCACAATGGGCCATTACATATGTCATCCCAATGCTCCCGGACACCTGTCTTCACAATATTGCATGACCTGGTCATAACAATGCTCCATGCCCATGTCATCACAATGCGCCATTCCAACTGTCATCGTAATAATCCATGAAACTTATTAGACCAATGTTCCATGCCCCTCTCATTACAATGCTCCATGCCCTTGTTATCACAATGCTCCATGACCCCGGTCATCACCATGATCCGTGACTCCAGTCATCTCAATGCTTCATAATGTTTGTCATCATAATGGTCCATGCCCGCGACATCACAAGGCTCTCTGACATTTTTAACCACAATGCTCCATGAACTTTTCATCACAATGCTCTTTGACACTTGTCATCACAATGCTCCATGCGCTTTTCATACAGTGCTCCACAATTTTGTCATCACAATGCTCCATAAAATTTGTCATCACAATGCTCCTTGCACATCTCATCAAAATGCTCTCTCACCACTGATATCACAATGCTACATCACTATTTGTCACAATACTCCCTCACCCCTGTCATCACAATGTTCCATGATTCCTCTCATCACAATGCTACATGCACTTATCATCACAATGTTCGATGAACCCTGACATCACAATGTTCCATAACAACTGTCATCAACATGTTCCATGACACTTTTCATCAAATTGCTCCATGACCCTGTCATCACAATGCTCCCTGCCCTTCTCATCACAATGCACAACGCCCTTGCTATCAAAATGCTCCATGACCTTTTTCATCAAAAATACCCATGACCCTTGGCATCACAATGCTCCATGTCATTGTCATCGCAATGATCCATGAACGCTCTCATCACATTGCTCCATGCCCTTGTCTTCACAAAGCTCCATGACGCATGTCATCACAATGCTCCTTGGCTTCTCATCACAATGCTCCACGACCTTGCCATCACAATGCTCCATTACCCCTGTCATAACAATGCTCCATGACCCCTGCCATCACGATGTTCCATGGCCTTGTCATCACAAAGCTCCATGACCCTTCTCATCACAATGCTCCAAGAACCCTGTAATCACAATGCTCTATGCCACTTTTCGTCTCAATGATCCATGAACCCTATCATCACAATGCACCATGCCCATCATCATAATGCTTCATGCTATTGTCATCACAATGAAATCAAAATGCTCCATGACCTCTGTCATAACAATGTTTCAAACCCTTGTGATCACAATATTCCATATCACTTGTCATCACAATGCCCCATGACGCTCGTTATCACAATTATCAATGGTCTTCTCCTCACAATGCTCCATGACCTTTGTCATCACAATGCTCAATACATTTGTCATCAAAATGCTCCCTGACACTTGTTGTCTGTATGCTTCTTGAATCCTGTCATGACAAGGCTCCATGCTGTTTTCATCTCAATGTTCCATGCACTTTTCATCACAATGCTCCAAGACCCATGTAATCACAGTGCTGCATGCCCTTGTCATCACAAAGCACAATGACGCATGCCATCAGAATGCTCCTTGGTCTTCTCCTCACAATGCTCCATGCACTTGTCATCACAAAGTTCCAAGACCCCTGTAATCAGATTGCTCCATGCCCCTTTTCATCAGTATGCTCCAAGAGACTTGTCATCACAAGGCTCCATGATTTTGTCATCACAATGCTCCAGGAATTTTTCATCACAATGCTTCACGATCTTGTCATGAAAATTTTCAGTGCCCCTTATCATCATAATGCTCCAAGCCGTAACCATCACAATGCTCCATTTTATTTGTCATCACAATCCTCCATTGCATTTGGCATCACAGTGCTCCATGCCATTGTCATCGCAGTGGACGATGACGTATGTCATCACAATGCTCCTTGACACCTGTCTTCACAATACTCCATGACCTTCTCATCACAATGCTCCATGCCCTTGTCATCACAATGCACCATGCCCACTATCATCACAATAATCTATGAAACTTGTTAGACCAATGCTCCATTCCCCTGTCAACACAATGCTCCATGCCCTTGTCATCACAATGTTCAATGACCCCTGTCATCACAATGCTCCGTGACTCCAGTCATCTCAATGCTTCATATCGTTTGTCATCAAAATGGTCCATGCCCACGTCATCACAAGGCTCTGTGACCTTTGTAACCACAATGCTCCATGAACTTTTCATCACAATTCTCTGAGACCCTTGTCATCACAATGCTCCATGTCTTTGTCAGAACAATGCTCCATGACCATTGTCATCACAATGTGCCACGCGCATTTCCTCACAACGTTTCACAACTTGTCATTGCAATGCTCCATAAATCTTGTAATCACAATGGTCCATGCTCTTCTCATCAAAATGCTCTCGCACAAGAGATATCACAATGTTCCATCACTAGTCATCACAATATGCCCTCACCCCTGTAATCACCATGTTCCATGACCCTGTCATCACAATGCTACATCCCTTTATCATCACAATGTACCATGACCCCTGACATCACAATGTTCCATAACGCCTGTCATCACAATATTCCATTACACTTTTTATCAAATTGCTGCATGACCCGTTCTTCAAAATGATCCCTGCCCTTCTCAACACAATGCACCAAGCCCTTGTCATCAAAATGCTCCATGACTTGTCATCACAAAGCTCCATGACCCTTGTCATCACAATGCTCGATGGCCTTCTCATCACAATGTTCCATGCCCTTTTCATTACACTCCTGCATGACACATGTATCACAGTGTTCCGTGCACTTGTCATCACAATGCTCCATGCCCACTCTCATCACAATAATCCATGAAACATTTCAGACCAATATTCCATACCCTTCTCATCACAATGCTCCATTACCCCTGTCATAACAATGCACCATGACCACCGCCATCACAATGTTCCACGGCCTAGTCATCACAAGGTTCCATGACACTTCTCATCACAATGCTCAACACCCCTGAAATCACAATGCTCCATTCCCTTGTCATCACATAGCTCCATGACGCATGTCATCAGAGTGTTCCATGACTTTCTCATGACAATGCTCCATGCCCTTGTCATCACAATGCTCCAAGACCCTTGTAATCACAATACTCCTTGCCGCTTTTCATCTCAATGCTCCATAAAACCTGTCATCACAATGCACCATGCCCATCATCATAATGCTTCAGGCTATTTTCATCACAGTGATATCAATATTCTGCATGGCCTCTGTCATCATAATGTTCCAAACCCTTGTGATCACAATGTTGCATAACACTTATCATCACAACACCCCATGACGCTCATCATCACAATTATCCATGGTCTTCTTATCACAATGCTCCATGATCTTTGTCATCACAATGCTCAATACACTTGTCATCACAATGCTCCCTGACACTTGTCATCAGTATGCTCCTTGAACCCTATCATGACAGGGCTCCATGCCGTTTTCATCAAAATGATCCATGTCCTTTTAATCACAATGCTCCAAGACACATGTAATCACAATGCTCCATGCCCTTGTCATCACAAAACTCCATGACGCATGTCATCAGAATGCTCCATGGCCTTCTCATCACAATGCTCCATGCCCTAGTCATCACAGTGCTCCAAGACTCCTGTAATCACAATGCTCCATGACAATTTTCATCAGAATGCTCCATGAGACTTGTCATCACAAGTCTCCATGGACTTCTCATCACAATGCTCCAGGGCCTTGTCATCACCATGCTCCATTCCCTTGTCATCACAATGCTCCATGACCCGTGTCATCAAAATAATCTAAGAATATTTTCAGCCCAATGCTCCATGACACTTGTCATCACAATGATCCATGCCCTTGACATCCCAATGCTCCATGACCCCTGTATTCACAATGCTACGTGATGCTTTTCATCACAGTGCTCCATGACACCTGTCATCACAATGCTCCATGCCTTTGTCAGCAAAATGCTACATGACCTTGTCATTACAATGTTCTGTGCGCTTGTCATCACAATACTCCATTACCATTGTCATCACAACCCTCCATGAACTTTGGGATCACATTGCTTCATGCCCTTGCCATCACAATGCTCCATGCTCCTTGAAATCAAAATGATCCATGACCTCTGTCATCACATTGCTCCAAACCCTTGTGATTACAAAGTTCCATAGCCCTTGTCATCACAACGATCCATGATGCCTGTCATCACAATACTCCATGCCCTTTTCATCACAATGCTCCATGACATTTGTCATCACAATTCTCAATACACTTGTCACCACAATGCTCCCTGACACTTGTCGTCAGAATGCTCCTTGAACCCTGTCACGAAAAGGCTCCATACCTTTTTCATCACAATGCCCCATGCCGTTTTTTTCACAATGCTCCATGCCATTGTCATCAAAATACTCCACAAGCTTGTCATCAGAATGCTCCATGACCCTTATCATCACAATTCTCCATGCACTTGTCAGCACAATGTTCCCTGACACTTGTCATCATAATGTTGCAAGCCATTGTCATCACAATGATCCATGACATTTGGCATCACAATGCTCCCTGACACATGTCTTCACAAAACTGCAACACCTTGTCATCACAATGCTCCATGCACTTGTTATCACACTGTTCCATGACCCCTATCATCACAATGCTCCGTGACTCCAGTCATCACAATGCTTCATGACCTTTTTCATCACAATGGTCCATGCGCTCATCATCAACAGTCTCTGTGACTTTTTAACCCCAATGCTCCATTAACTTTTCATCACAATGCTCTTGGACTCTTGTCATCACAATGCTCTATGCCTTTCTCAGCACAGTGCACCCTGACGCATGTCATCACAATGCTCCATGGCATTCTCCTCACAACGCTCTTTGCCCTTGTCATCACAGTGCTCCAAGACCCCTATAATCACAATTCTCCATGCCCCTATTCATCAGAATGCTCCATGATACTTGTCACCACAGGTCTCCATGGTCATGTCATCACAATGATCCAGGACCTTATCATCACAGTGCTCCATGTCTCCAGTCATCACAATGCTTCATAATATTTGTCATCACAGTGGTCCATGCCCGCGTCATCACAAGGCTCTGTTACATTTGTAACCACAATGCTCCCTGAACTTTTCATCACAATGCTCCGTGACACTTGTCATCACAATGCTCCATGCCTGTGTCAGAAAAATGCTCCATGACAATTGTCATCACAATGTGCCACGTGCTTTTCATCACAACGGTCCACAAATTTGTCATCACAATGCTCCATAAAACTTGTAAGCACAATGCTGCATGCCCTTCAAATCACAATGCTCCATTACCCCTGTCATAACAATGCTCCATGACCCCTGTCATCACAATGTTCCACGGCCTTGTCATAACAACGCTCCATGACACTTTTCATCACAATGCTCCAAGACCCCATTAATCACAATGCTCCATGCTGCTGTCATCACAAAGCTTGATGACATATGTCATCAGAAGGTTCCATGGCCTTCTCATCAAAATGCTCCATGCCCTTGTCATCACAATGCTCCAAGACCCCTGTAAACACAAAGCTCCATGCCCCTTTTCATCTCAATGCTCCATGACCCATGTGATCACAATACTCCATGAACATTTTCAGCCCAATGTTCCATGACTTTCTCATCACAATGCTCCATGACCAATATCATCACAATGCTCCATGACCAATGTCATCACAACACTCCATGACACCTGACAACACAATGATCCGGGACTCTTGTCATCACAATGCTCTATTCCCTAGTCATCACAATGCTCCATGACCCCTGTCATCACAGTACTCCATGAACATTTTCAGCCCAATGCTCCATGACGCGTGTCATCACAATGATCCATGCCCTTGTCATCTCAATGCTCCATGACCCCTGTATTCACAATGCTCCGTGACGCTTGTCATCACAGTGCTCCATGACACCTGTCATCACAATGCTCCATGCCTTTGTCAGCAAAATGCTACATGACCTTGTCATTACAATGCTCTAGGCGCTTGTCATCACAGTACTCCATTAACATTGTCATCACAATCCTCCATGAACCTTGGGATCACATTGCTTCATGCTCTTGTCATCACAATGCTCCATGCTCCTTGAAATCAAAATGATCCATGACCTCTCTCATCACAATGCTCCAAACCCTTGTGATCACAATGTTCCATAACACTTGTCATCACAACACTCCATGATGCCTGTCATCACAATACACTATGCCCTTTTCATCACAATGCTCCATGACCTTTGTCATCACAATTCTCAATACACTTGTTATCACAATGCTCCCTGACACTTGTCGTCAGAACGCTCCTTGAACCCTGTCACGAAAAGGCTCCATGCCTTTTTCATAACAAAGCCCCATGCCATTTTCATCACAATGCTCCATGCCATTGTCATCAAAATACTCCACAAGCTCGTCATCAGAATGCTCCATGACCCTTGTCATCACAATTCTCCATGCACTGGTCAGCACAATGCTCCCTGACCCTTGTCATCACAATGCTCCAAGCCATTGTCTTCACAGTGCTCCATTACCTTTGTCATCAGAATCCTCCATGACACTTGGCATCACAATGATCCATGCCATTGTCATCACAATGGGCCATTACATATGTCATCACAATGCTCCCTGACACCTCTCTTCATAATATTGCATGACCTGGTCATCAGAATGCTCCATGCCCTTGTCATCACAATGCGCCATTCCAACTCTCATCACAATAATCTATGAAACTTATTAGAACAATGCTCCATGCCCTTGTCATCACAATGCTCCATGCCCTTGTTATCACAATCTTCCAAGACCCCTGTGATCAGAATGCTCCATGCCCCTTTTCATCAGTATGATCCATGAGATTTGTCATCACAAGGCTCCATGGATTTCTCATCACAATGCTCCAGGACTTTGTCATCACAATGATTCACGACATTGTCAGGAAAATTCTCAATGGCCCTTGTCATCATAATATTCCAAGCCCTAGTCTTCACAATGCTCCATTATATTTGCCATCACAATCCTCTATTACATTAGGCATCACAATGCTCCATGCCATTGTCATCGCAATGGACCATGACAAATATCATCACAATGCTCCCGGACACATGTCTTCACAATACTCCATGACCTTGTCTTCATAATGCTCAATGCCCTTGTCATCACAATGCACCATGCCCACTGTCATCACAATAATCTATGAAACATGTCAGACCAATGCTCCATGCCCCTTTTCATTAGAATGCTCCATGAGACTTGTCATCTCAAGTCTCCATGGTCATCTCATCACAGTGCTCCAGGAACTTGTCATCACCATGCTCCATTTCTTTGTCATCACAATGCTGCATGATGCCTGTCATCACAATACTCCATGAATATTTTCAGCCCAATGCTCCATGACTTTCTCATCACAATGCTCCCTGACCAATATCATCAAAATGCTCAATGACTACTGTCATCACAATACTCCATGACACCTGACAACACAATGATCCGGGACACTTGTCATCACAATGCTCAAACAAACCTGTAATCACAATGATCCATGACCCCTGTCATCACAATACTCCATGCACATTTTCTGCACAATGCTCCATGAAACTTGTCATCAAAATGATCCGTGCCCTTGTCATCCTAATTCTCCATGACCCCTGTATTCACAATGCTCCTTGACACATGTCATCACAATGCTCCATGACACCTGTCATCACAATGCTCCATGCCTTTGTCAGCAAAATGCTACATGACCTTGTCATTTCAATGCTCTATGTGCTTGTCATCACAATACTCCATTACCATTGTCATCACAATCCTCCATGAACCTTGGGATCACATTGCTTCATTCCCTTGTCATCAAAATGCTCCATGCTCCTTGAAATCAAAATGATCCATGACCCTTTTCATCACAATGCTCCAAACCCTTGTGATCACAATGTTCCATAACACTTGTCATCACAACGCTCCATGATGCCTGTCATCACAATACTCCATGCCCTTTTCATCACAATGCTCCATGACCTTTGTCATCACAATTCTCAATATACATGTCATCACAATGCTCCCTGACACGTGTCGTCAGAATGCTCCTTGAACCCTGTCACGAAAAGGCTCCATGCATTTTTCATCACAAAGCCCCATGGCATTTTCATCACAATGCTCCATGCAATTGTCATCAAAATACTCCACAAGCTCGTCATCAGAATGCTCAATGACCCTTGTCATCACAATTCTCCATGCACTTGTCAGCACAATGCTCCCTGACCCTTGTCATCACAATGCTCCAAGCCATTGTCTTCACAGAGCTCCATTACATTTGTCATCAGAATCCTCCATAACACTTGGCATCACAATGCTCCATGCCATTGTCATCACAATGGGCCATTACATATGTCATCACAATGCTCCCTGACAACTCTCTTCACAATACTGCATGACCTGGTCATCACAATGCTCCATGCCCTTGTCATCACAATGCGCCATTCCAACTGTCATCACAATAATCCATGAAACTTATTAGACCAATGCTCCATGCCCTTGTCATCACAATGCTCCATGCCCTTGTTATCACAATCTTCCAAGACCCCTGTGATCAGAATGCTCCATGCCCCTTTTCATCAGTATGATCCATGAGATTTGTCATCACAAGTCTCCATGGTTTTCTCATCACAGTGCTCCAGGACTTTGTCATCAAAATGCTTCACGAAATTGTCAGGAAAATTCTCAATGGCCCTTGTCATCATAATATTCCAAGCCCTAGTCTTCACAATGCTCCATTATATTTGCCATCACAATCCTCTATTACATTAGGCATCAGAATGCTCCATGCCATTGTGATCGCAATGGACCATGACAAATGTCATCACAATGCTCCCGGACACATGTCTTCACAATACTCCATGACCTTGTCTTCATAATGCTCAATAACCTTGTCATCACAATGCACCATGCCCACTGTCATCACAATAATCTATGAAACATATCAGACCAATGCTCCATGCCCCTTTTCATTAGAATGCTCCATGAGACTTGTCATCTCAAGTCTCCATGGTCATCTCATCACAGTGCTCCAGGAACTTGTCATCACCATGCTCCATTTCTTTGTCATCACAATGCTCCATGACGCCTGTCATCACAATACTCCATGAATATTTTCAGCCCAATGCTCCATGACTTTCTCATCACAATGCTCCATGCAATTGTCATCAAAATACTCCACAAGCTCGTCATCAGAATGCTCAATGACCCTTGTCATCACAATTCTCCATGCACTTGTCAGCACAATGCTCCCTGACCCTTGTCATCACAATGCTCCAAGCCATTGTCTTCACAATGCTCCATTAAATTTGTCATCAGAATCCTCCATAACACTTGGCATCACAATGCTCCATGCCATTGTCATCACAATGGGCCATTACATATGTCATCACAATGCTCCCTGACAACTCTCTTCACAATACTGCATGACCTGGTCATCACAATGCTCCATGCCCTTGTCATCACAATGCGCCATTCCAACTGTCATCACAATAATCCATGAAACTTATTAGACCAATGCTCCATGCCCTTGTCATCACAATGCTCCATGCCCTTGTTATCACAATTTTCCAAGACCCCTGTAATCAGAATGCTCCATGCCCCTTTTCATCAGAATGATCCATGAGATTTGTAATCCAAGGCTCCATGGATTTCTCATCACAATGCTCCAGGACAAAGTCATCACAATGCTTCACGACCTTGTCATGAAAATTCTCAATGGCCCTTGTCATCATAATGCTCCAAGCCCTAGTCATCACAATGCTCCATTATATTTGTCATCACAATCCTCCATTACATTTGGCATCACAGTGTTCCATGCCATTGTCATCGCAATGGACCATGACATATGTCATCTCAATGCTCCCTGACACATGTATTCACAGTACTCCATTCCCTTGTCTTCAAAATGCTCCATGTCCTTGTCATCACAATGCACCATGCCCACTGTCATCACAATAATCTATGAAAATTGTCAGACCATTGCTCCATGCCCCTGTCATCACAATGCTCCATGCCATTGTCAAAACAATGCTCCATGACCCCTGTCATCACAATGCTCCGTGACTCCAGTCATCAAAATGCTTCATAACGTTTGTCATCACAACGGTCCATGCCCGCATCATCACAAGGCTCTGTGACCTTTGAAACCACAATGCTCCATGAACTTTTCATCACAATTATCCGTGACCCTTGTCATGACAATGCTCCATGCGTTTTTCAGAACAATGCTCCATGACCCTTTTCATCACAATGTGCCATGCGCTTTTCATCACAATGATCCACAACCTTGTCATCGCTATGCTCCATAAACCTCGTAATCACAATGCTCCATGCACTTCTCATCCAAATGCTCTCTCACATGAGATATCACAATGTTCCATCACTAGTCATCACAATCCTCCCTCACCCATGTTATCACAATGTTCCATGACCCCTGTCATCACAGTGCTACATCCCATTATCAGCACAATGTTCCATGACCACTGACATCACAATGATCCATAACCCCTGTCATCAAAATGCTCCATGACCCTTTCATTCCAAAGCTCCAAGAACCCTGGCATCACAATGTTCTATAACCCCTGCCATCAAAATGTTCCATTACACTTTTCTTCAAATTGCTGCATGACCCGGTCATCAAAATGCTCCCTGCATTTCTCAGCACAATGCACCACACCCTTGTCATCAAAATGCTCCATGACCTTTGTCATCACAAAGCTCCATGACCCTTGGCATCACAATGCTCCATGTCATTGTCATCACGATGCTCCATGAAACCTCTCATCACATGTCTCCATGCCATGTCATCACAAAGCTCCATGACACTTGTCATCACAGTGCTCGATGCCCGTCTCATCACAGTGCTCCATGCCCTTGTCATTACAATCCTCCATGACCCATGTATAACAGTGTTCCGTGCCCTTGTAATCACAATGCTCCATGCCCACTCTCATCACAATAATCCATGAAACTTTTCAGACCAATGCTCAATGCCCTTCTCATCACATTGCTCCATTGCCTCTGTCATAACAATGCTCCATGACCCGTGCCATCACAGTGTTCCATAGCCTTGTCATCACAAGGCTCCATGAACCTTGTCATCACAATGCTCCAAGACCCCTGTAATCACAATTCTCCATGCCCTTGTCTTCACAAAGCTCCATGACACATGCCATCAGAATATTCCATGGCCTTCTCATCACAATGCTCCATGCACTTGTCATCACGATGCTGCAAGACCCCTGTAATCACAATGCTCCATGCCCCTTTTCATCTCAATGCTCCATGAACCCTGTAATCAAAATGCACCATGCCCATCATCATAATGCTTCAGGCTCTTGTCATCACAATGAAATCAAATTTCTCCATGACCACTGTCATCATAATGCTCCAAACCCTTGTGATCACAATGTTCCTTAACATTTATCATCACAACACCCTATGACGCTCATAATCACAATTATCCATGGTCCTCTCATCACAATGCTCCATGATCTTTGTCATCACAATTCTTAATACACTTGTCATCACAATGCTCCCTGACACTTGTCGTCAGTATGCTCCTCGAACCCTGTAATGACATGGCTCCATGCCTTTTCATCACAATGAAACATGCCCTTTTCATCACAATGCTCCAAGACCCCTGTAATCACAATGCTCCATGCCCTTGTCATCACAAAGCTCCATGACGCATGTCATCAGAATGCTCCATGGCCTCCTCCTCACAATGCTCCATGCACTTGTCATCACAATGCTCCAAGTCCCGTGTAATTACAATGCTCCTTGTCCCTTTTCATCACAATGCTCCATGAGACTTGTCATCACAAGTCTCCATGGTCTTCCCATTACAATGCTCCAGGACCTTGTCATCAGCATGCTCCATTCCCTTGTCATCACAATGCTCCTTGACCCCTCTCAAAACAATAATCCATGAACATTTTCAGCCCAGTGCTCCATGAACTGCGCATCACAATGCTCAATGACAAATATTATCAAAATACTCCATGACCACTGTCATCACAACACTCCATGACACATGACAACACAATGACCCGGGACTCTTGTCATCACAATGCTCCATTCCCTACTCATCTCAATGCTCCATGACCCCTGTCATCACAGTACTCCATGAACATTTTCAGCCTAATGATCCATGACCCTTGTCATCACAATCATCCATGCCCTTGTCATCCCAATTCTCCATGACCATTTTAATCACAATGGTCCAGGAACCCTTAATCAAAATGCTCCATGTCCCTGTCATCACAAAGCTCCATGACGCATGTCATCAGAATGTTCCATGGCCTTCTCATCAATATGTTCCATGCCCTTGTCTTCACAATGCTCCCAGACCCCTGTAATCACAATGCTCCATGCCTCTTTTCATCTCAATGCTCCATGAACCCTGTCATCACAATGCATCATGCCCATCATCATAATGCTTCCGGCTATTGTCAGCACAATAAAATCAAAATTCTCCATGACCTCTGTCATCACAATGCTCCATGACCCCTGTCATCACAATACTCCATGAACATTTTCAGCCCAATGCTCCATGACACTTGTCTGCAAAATGATCCATGCCCTTGTCATCCCAATTCCCCATGACCCATGTATTCACAATGCTCCGTGACGCTTCTCATCACAGTGCTTCATGACACCTGTCATCACAATGCTCCAGGCCTTTGTCAGCAAAATGCTACGTGACTTTTTCATTACAATGCTCTATGCGCTTGTCATCACAATACTCCATTACCATTGTCATCACAATCCTCCATGAAGCTTAGGATCACATTGCTTCATGCCCTTGACATCACAATGCTCCATGCTCCTTGAAATCAAAATGATCCATGGCCTCTGTCATTGCAATGCTCCAAAACCTTTTGATCACAATGTTCCAAAACACTTGTCATCACAACGCTCCATGATGCCTGTCATCACAATACTCCATGCCCTTTTCATCACAGTGTTCCATGAACATTGTCATCACAATTCTCAATACACTTGTCATCACAATGCTCCCTGACACTTGTCGTCAGAATGCTCCTTGAACCCTGTCACGAAAAGGCTCCATGCCTTTTTCCTCAGAAATCCCCATGCTGTTTTCATCACAATGCTCCATGCCATTGTCATCAAAATACTCCACAAGCTTGTCATCCGAATGCTCCATGACCCTTGTCATCACAATTCTCCATGCACTTGTCAGCACAATGCTCCCTGACCCTTGTCATCACAATGCTCCAAGCCATTGTCATCACAATGCTCCATTACCTTTGTCATCAGAATCCTCCATGACACTTGGCATCACAATGCTCCATGCCATTGTCATCACAATGGGTCATTACATATGTCATCACAATGCTCCCTGATAACTCTCTTCACAATACTGCATGACCTGGTCATCACAATGCTCCAAGCCATTGTCATCACAATGCTCCATTACCTTTGTGATCAGAATCCTCCATGACACTTGGCATCACAATGCTCCATGCCATTGTCATCACAATGGGCCCTTACAAATATCATCACATTGCTCCCTGATACCTCTCTTCACAATACTGAATGACCTGGTCATCACAATGCTCCATGCCCTTGTCATCACAATGCGCCATTCCTACTGTCATCACAATAATCCATGAAACTTATTAGACCAATGTTCCATGCCCTTGTCATCACAATGCTCCATGCCCTTGTTATCACAAAGTTCCAACACCCCTTTAATCAGAATGCTCCATGCCCCTTTTAATCAGTATGCTCCATGAGACTTCTCATCACAAGGCTCCATGGTTTTCTCATCACAATGCTCAAGAACCTTGTCATCACAATGCTTCACGACATTGTCATGAAAATTCTCAATGGCCCTTGTCATCATAATGCTCCAAGCCCTAGTCATCACAATGCTCCATTATATTTGTCATCACATCCTCCATTACATTTGTCATCAAAATGCTCCATGCCATTGTCATCGCAATGGACCATGGCATATGTCATCACAATGCTCCCTGACATCTGTCTTCACAATACTCCATTCCCTTGTCTTCACAATGCTCCATGCCCTTGTCATCACAATGCACGATGTCCACTGTCATCACAATAATCTATGAAACTTGTCAGACCAATGGTCCATGCCCCTGTCATCACAATGCTCCATGCCCTTGTCATCACAATGCTCCATGACCCCTTTCATCACAATGTTCCGTGACTCCAGTCATCACAATGCTTCATAACGTTTGCCATCACAACGGTCCATGCCCGCATCATCAAAAGGCTCTGTGACCTTTGTAACCACAATGCTCCATGAACTTTTCATCACAATGCTCCGTGATCCTTGTCATCACAATGCTCCATGCCAGTGTCAGTACAATGCTCCCGGACCCTTGTCATCACAATGTGCCATGCGCTTTTCATCACAATGATCCACAACCTTGTCATCGCTATTCTCCATGAACCTTGTAATCACAATGCTCCATGCACTTCTCATCCATATGCTCTCTCTCATGAGATATCTCAGTGTTCCATCACTAGTCATCACAATCCTCCCTCACCCCTGTTATCACAATGTTCCATGACCCCTCTCATCACAATGCTATATCCCCTTATCAGCACAATGTTCCATGACGCCTGACATCACAATGTTCCATAACCCCTGTCATCAAAGTGCTCCATGACACTTTTCATCCCAAAGCTCCATGAACCATGGCATCACAATGTTCTATAACCCCTGTCGTCAAACTATTCCATTACACTTTTCTTCAAATTGCTGCATGACCCTGTCATCAAAATGCTCCCTGCAATTCTCATCACAATGCACCACACACTTGTCATCAAAATGCTCCATGAACTATGTCATCACAAACTCCATGACCGTTGGCATCACAATGCTCCATGTCATTGTCATCACGATGCTCCATGAACTCTCTCATCACATTGCTCCATGCCATTGTCATCACAAAGCTCTATGACACTTGTCATCACAATGCTCGATGCCCTTCTCATCACAATGCTCCATGCCCTTGACATTACAATCGTCCATGACCCAAGTATCACAGTGTTCCTTGCCCTTCTCATCACAATGCTCCATATCCAATCTCATCACAATAATCCATGAAATATTTCAGACCAATTCTCAATGCCCTTCTCATCACAATGCTCCATTACCTCTGTCATAACAATGCTCCATGACCCGTGCCATCACAAGGTTCCACGGCCTTGTCATCACAAGGCTCCATGACCCTTGTCATCACAATGCTCCAAGACCCCTGTAATCACAAAGCTCCATGCCCTTGTCATCACAAAGCTCCATGACACATGTCATCAGAATGTTCCATGGCCTTCTCCTCACAATGCTACATGCACTTGTCATCACAATGCTCCAAGACCCCTGTAGTCACAGTGATCCATGCACCTTTTCATCAGAATGCTCCATGAGACTTGTCATCACAACTCTCCATGGTCATCTCATCACAATGCTCCAGGACATTGTCATCACCATGCTCCATGCACTTGTCATCACAATGCTCCAAGACCCCTGTTATCACAATACTCTATGAATATATTCAGGCAGTTGCTCCATGACATTCTCATCACAATGCTCCATGACCAATATCATCACAATGCTCCATGACCACTGTCATCACAACAATCCATGACACCTGACAACACAGTGATCCGGGACTCTTGTAATGACAATGCTCCAAGTCCCCTGTAATCAGAGTGATCCATGACCCCTGTCAACACAATAATCCATGAACATTTTCAGCCCAATGCTCCATGACACATGTCATCACAATGATCCATGCCCTTGTCATCCCAATGCTCCATGACCCCTGTATTCACAATGCTCCGTGATGCTTTTCATCACAGTGCTCCATGACACCTGTCATCACAATGCTCCATGCCTTCGTCAGCAAAATGCTACATGACCTTGTCATCACAATGCTTCACGACCTTGTCATGAAAATTTTCAATGGCCCTTTTCATCATAATGCTCCAAGCCCTAGTCATCACAATGCTCCATTATATTTGTTATCACAATCCTCCATTACATTTGGCATCACAATGCTCCATGCCATTGTCATCGCAATGGACCATGACATATGTCATCACAATGCTCCCTGACAGCTCTCTTCACAATACTCCATGACCTTCTCATCACAATGATCCATGCCAATGTCCTCACAATGCACCATGCCCACTGTCATCACAATAATCTATGAAACTTGTCAGACCAATGCTCCATGCCCCTGTCATCACAATGCTCCATGCCCTTGTCCTCACAATGCTCCATGACCACTTTCATCACAATGCTCCATGAACCCAGTCATCACAATGCTTCATAACGTTTGTCATCACAATGGTCCCTGCCGCATCATCACAAGGCTCTGTGACCTTTGTAACCACAATGCTCCATGAACTTTTCATCACAATTCTCTGTGACCCTTTTCATCACAATGCTCCATGTCTTTGTCAGAACAATGCTCCATGAACATTGTCATCACGATGTGCCCCGGGCAATTCATCAAAACGGTCCTCAACATTGTCATTGCCATGCTCCATAAACATTGTAATCACAATGCTCCATGCACTTCTCATTAAAATGCACTCTCACCAGTGATATCACCGTGTTCCATCACTAGTCATCACAATACACCCTCACCCCTGTAATCACAATGTTCCATGACCCTGTCATCACACTGCAACATCTGCTTATCATCACGAAGTTCCATGACCACTGACATCACAATGTTCCATAACCCCTGTCATCAAAATGCTCCATGACACTTTTCATCCCAAAGCTCCAAGACCCCTGACATCACAATATTCTATAACCCCTGCCATAAAAATATTCCATTACACTTTTCATCAATTTGCTGCATGACACGGTAATCAAAATGCTCCCTTCCCTTCTCATCACAATGCACCATGCCCTTGTCATCAAAATGCTCCATGACTTGTCATCACAAAGCTCCATGACCCTTGGCATCACAATGCTCCATGTCATTGTCATCACAATGCTCCATGAACCCTCTCATTACATTGCTCAATGCCCTTGTCATCACAAAGCTCCATGACACTTGTCATCACAATGTTCGATGCCCTTCTCATCACAATGCTCCATGCCCTTGTCACTACAATCCCGCATGACCCATGTATCATAGTGTTCCGTACCCTTGTCATCACAATACTCCATGCCCACATTCATCACAATAATCCATGAAACATTTCAGACCAATTTTCCATGCCATTCTCATCACAATGCTCCATTACCTCTGTCATAAAAATTCACCATGACTCCTGCCATCACAATGTTCCACGGCCTAGTAATCACAACGCTCCATGACACTTGTCATCACAATGCTGAAGGCCCCTGTAATCACAATGCCCCATGCCCTTGTCATCACAAAGCTCCATGACGCATGTCATCAGAATGTTCCATGGCCTTCTCATCACAATGCTCCATGACCTTGTCATCACAAAGCTCCAAGACCCCTGTAAACACAGTGCTCCATGCCCATTTTCATCTCAATGCTCCATGAACCCTGTCATCACAATGCATTATGCCCATCATCATAATGCTTCAGGCTGTTGTCATCACAATGAAATCAATATTCTCCATGACCTCTGTCATCATAATGCTCCAAAACCTTGTGATCACAATGTTCCATAACACTTATCATCACAACACCCCATGACGCTCATCATCACAATTATCCATGGCCTTCTCATCACAATGCTCCATGATCTTTGTCATCACAATGCTCAATACACTTTCATCAAAATGCTCCCTGACTCTTGTCGTCAATATGCTCCTTGAAACCTGTCATGACAAGGCTCCATGCCTTTTTCATCACAATAATCCATGCCCTTTTCATCACAATGCTCCAAGATCCCTGTAATCACAATGTTCCATGCCCTTGTCATCACAAAGCTCCATGACGCATGTCATCAGAATGCTCCATGGCCTTCTCATCACAATGCTCCATGTCATTGTCATCACAATGCTCCATGAACACTCTCATCACATTGCTCCATGCACTTATCTTCACAAAGCTCCATGACACATGTCATCAGAATGCTCCATGGCCTTCTCATCACAATGCTCCATGCGCTTCCCATCACAATGCTCCATTACACCTCTCATAACAATGCTCCATGACCACTGCCATCACGATATTCCATGGCCTTGTCATCACAAGGCTCCATCACCCTTCTCATCACAATGCTCCAAGAACCCTGTAATCACAATGCTCTATGCCCCTTTTCATTTCAATGATCCATGAACCCTGTCATCACAATGCACCATGCCCATCATCATAATGCTTCATGCTATTGTCATCACAATGAAATCAAAAAGCTCCATGACCTCTGTCATAACAATGCTCAAAACCCTTGTGACCACAATATTCCATAACACTTGTCATCACAATGACCCATGATGCTCGTCATCACAGTTATCCATGGTCTTCTCATCAGAATGTTCCATGACCTTTGTTATCACAATGCTCAATACACATGTCTTCAAAATTATCCCAGACACCTGTCTTCACAATACTCCATTCCCTTGTCATCACAATGCTCCATGCCCTTGTCATCACAATGCTCCAGGCTCTTGTCATCACAAAGCTCAATGACACATGTCATCAGAATGCTCCTTGGCCTTCTGCTCACAATGCTCCATGCCCTTGTCATCACAATGTGGCAAGACCCCTGTAATCACAATGCTCCATGCCCTTTTTCATCAGTATGCTCCATGAGACTTGTCATCACAAAGCCTCATGTTTCTCTCATCACAATGCTCCAGGATCTTCTCATCAAAATGCTTCATGACCTTGTCATGAAAATTCTCAATGGCCCTTGTCATCATAATGCTCTAAGCCCTAGTCATCACAATGCTCCATTATATATTCGTCATCACAATCCTCCATTACATTTGGCATCACATAACTCCCTGCCATTGTCATCGAAATGGACCATGACATATGTCATCACAATGCTCCCTGACACCTGTCTTCACAATACTCCATGAGATTCTCTTCACAATGCTCCATGCCATTGTCATCACCATGCACTATGTCCACTGTCATCACAATAATCTATGAAAATTGTCAGACCAATGCTCCATGCCCCGGTCATAACAATGCTCCATGTCCCTGTCATCATAATGCTCCATGCCCTTGTCATCACAATGCTCTATGATTTTTCATCACAAAGCTCCTTGACCCATGACCCATGTATCACAGTGTTCCGTGCCCTTGTCATCACAATGCACCATGCCACTCTCATCACAATACACCATGAAATATTACAGCCCAATGTTCCATGCCCTTCTCATCAAAATGCTCCATTACCCCTGTCATAACAATGCTCCATGACCACTGCCATCAAAATGTTACACGGCCTTGTCATCACAAGGCTCCATGAAACTTGTCATCACAATGCCCCATGACGCTTGTCATCACAATTATCCATGGACTTCTCATCAAAATGTTCCATGATCTTTGTCATCACAATGCTCAAAACACTTGTCATCACAATGATCCCTGACACTTGTCGTCAGTATGCGCCTTGAACCATGTCATTACAAGGCTCCATGCCTTTTTCATCACAATAATCCATGCCCTTTTCATCACAATGCTCCAAGATCCCTGTAATCACAATGCTTCCTACCCTTGTCATCACAAATCTCCATACGCATGTCATCAGAATGCTCCATGGACTTCTCATCACCATGATTCATGCCCTTGTCATCACAATGCTCCAAGACCCCTGTAATCACAATGCTCCTTGCCCCTTTTCAACAGAATGCTCCATGAGACTTCTCATCAAAAGTCTCCATGGTCTTCTCATCACAATGCTCCAGGACTTTGTCATCACCATGCTCCATTCCCTTGTCATCGCAATGCACCATGACCAATATCATCACAATTCTCCATGACCACTGTCATCACAACACTCCATGACACCTGACAACACAATGATCCGAGACTATTGTCATCACAATGCTCCATTCCCTAGTCATCACAATGCTCCATGACCCTTGTCATCACAATGATCCATGCCACTGTCATCCCAATGCTCCATAACCCCTGTATACACAATGGTCTGTGACGCTTGTCATCACAGTGCTCCATGACACCTGTCATCACAATGCTCCATGCCTTTGTCAACAAAATGCTACATGACCTTGTCATTACAATGCTCTATGTGCTTGTCATCACAATACTCCATTTCCATTGTCATCACTATCCTCCATGAACCTTGGGATCACATTGCTTCATGCCCTTGTCATCACAATGCTCCATGCTCCTTGAAATCAAAATGATCCATGACCTCTGTCATCACAATGCTCCAAACACTTGTGATCACAATGTTCCGTAACACTTGTCATCACAACGCTCCATGATGCCTGTCATCACAATACTCCATGCCCTTTTCATCACAATGCTCCATGACCTTTGTCATCACAATGCTCAATACACTTGTCATCACAATGCTCCCTGACACTTGTCATCAGAATGCTCCTTGAACCCTGTCACAAAAAGGCTCCATGCCTTTTCATCACAATGCCCCATGCAGTTTACATCACAATGCTCCATTGCATTGTCATCAGAATACTCCAAAAGCTTCTCATCAGAATGCTCCATGACCCTTGTCATCACAAATCTACATGCACTTGTCAGCACAATGCTCCCTGACCCTTGTCATCACAATGCTCCAAGCCATTGTCATCACAATGCTCCATTACCTTTGTCATCAGAATCCTCCATGACACTTGGCATCACAATGCTCCATGCCATTGTCATCACAATGGGCCAATACATATGTCATCACAATGCACCCTGACACCTGTCTTCACAATAATGCATGACCTGGTCATCACAATGCTCCATGCCCTTGTCATCACAATGCGCCATTCCAACTCTCATCGCAATAATTCATGAAACTTATTAGACCAGTGTTCCATGCCCTTGTGATCAAAATGTTCCATGCCCTTGTTGTCACAATTCTCCATGACCCCTGTCATCACAATGCTCCGTGACTCCAGTCATCACAGTGCTTCATGACCTTTGTCATCACAATGTTCCATGCCTTCGTCATCAACAGTCTCTGTGACCATTTTAACCACAATGCTGCATGAACTTTTCATCTCAGTGCTCTTTGACCCTTGTCATCAAAATGCTCTATGCCTTTCTCAGCACAATGCGCCATGACCCTTGTCATCACAATGCTCCAGGCGCTTGTCAGCACAATGCTCCATGACACATGTCATCACAAAGCACCATGCGCTTGTCATCACAGTGCTCCACCATCTTGTCATCACAGTGCTCCATAAAGCTTGTCATCACAATGCTCCATGCACTTCTCATCAAAATGCTCTCTCACCACTGATATCACAATGCTACATCACTATTTGTCACAATACTCCCTCACCCCTGTCATCACAATGTTCCATGACTCCTGTCATCACAATGCTACATACACTTATCATCACAATGTTCGATGACCCATGACATCACAATATTACATAACACCTGTCATCAAAATGCTCCAGGGCCCTTTTCATCAAAATGCTCCATGACCCCTGACATCACAATGTTCCATAACACCTGTCATCAAAATGTTCCATGACACTTTTCATTAAATTGCTCCATGACCCTGTCATCAAAATGATCCCTGCCCTTCTCATCAAAATGCACAGCGCCCTTGCCATCATAATGCTCCATGACCTTTGTCGTCACAAATATCCATGACCCTTGGCATCACAATGTTCCATGTCATTGTCATCACACTGCTCCATGAATGCTCTCATCACATTGCTCCATGCACTTGTCTTCATAAAGCTCCATGACACATGTCATCAGAATGATCCATGGCCTTCTCATCACAATTCTCCATGCCCTTACAATCACAGAGCTCCATTAACCCTGTCATAACAATGCACCATGACCCCTGCCATCATGATGTTCCATGGCCTTGTCATCACAAGTCTCCATGACCCTTCTCATCACAAAGTTCCAAGACCCCTGTAATCACAATGAACTATGCCCCTTTTCATCTGAATAATCCATGAACCCTGTCATCACAATGCACAATGCCCATCATCATGCGTCATGCTATTGTCATCACAATGAAATCAAAATGCTCCATGACCTCTGTCATAACAATGTTCCAAACCCTTGTGATCACAATATTCCATAACACTTGTCATCACAATGCCCCATGACGCTCGTCATCACAATTATCCATGGTTTCTCATCACAATGCTCCATGACTTTTGTCATCACAATCCTCAATACACTTGTCATCAAAATGCTCCCTGACACTTGTTGTCTGTATGCTCCTTGAACCCTGTCATGACAAGCCTCCATGCATTTTTCATCACAATGATCCATGCCCTTTTCATCACAATGCTCCAAGACCCCTGTAATCACAATGCTCCATGCCCTTGTCATCACAAAGCTCAATGACACATGTCATCAGAATGCTCCTTGGCCTTCTGCTCACAATGATCCATGCCCTTGTCATCAAAATGTGCCAAGACCCCTGTAATCACAATGCTCCATGCCCATTTTCATTAGTATGCTCCATGAGACTTGTCATCACAAGGCTCCATGGTTTTCTCATCACAATGCTCCAGGACATTGTCATCACAATGCTTCACGACGTTGTCATGAAAATTCTCAATGGCCCTTGTCATCATAATGCTCCAAGCCCTAGTCATCACAATGCTCCATTATATTTGTCATCACAATCCTCCATTACATTTGGCATCACAATACTCCCTGCTATTGTCATCGCAATGGACCATGACCTATGTCATCACAATGCTCCCTGGCACCTGTCTTCCAAATACTCCATGACCTTCTCTTCACAATGCTCCATGCCCTTGTCATCACAATGCTCCATTACTTGCCATCACAAATCTTCATAACCCCTGACCCATGTATCACAGTGTTCTGTGCCGTTGTCATCAAAATGCTCCATGCCCACTCTCATCACAATAATCCATGAAATATTTCAGACCAATGTTCCATGCCCTTCTCATCAAAATGCTCCATTACACCTGTCATAACTGTGCTTCATGAACCCTGCCATCACAATGATCCAAGGCTTTGTCATCACAGGGCTCCATGACACTTGTCATCACAATGCCCCATGACGCTCGTCATCACAATTATCCATGGTCTTCTCATCACAATGTTCCATGATCTTTGTCATCACAATGATCCCTGACACTTGTCGTCAGTATGCTCCTTGAACCCTGTCATGACAAGGCTGCATGCCTTTTTCATCACAATGACCCATGCCCTTTTCATAACAATGCTCCAGGACCCCTGTAATCACAATGCTCCATGCCCTTCTCATCACAAAGCTCCCTGGCGCATGTCATCAGAATGCTCTATGGCCTTCTCATCACCATGATACATGCACTTGTCATCACAATGCTCCAATAACCCTATAATCACAATGGTCCAAGCTCCTTTTCAACAGAATGCTCCATGAGACTTCTCAAAAAATGTCTCCATGGTCTTCTCATCACAATGCTCCAGGACTTTGTCATCACCATGCTCCATTCCCTTGTCATCGCAATGCTCCATGACCAATATCATCACAATTCTCCATGACCACTGTCATCACAACACTCCATGACACCTGACAACACAATGATCTGGGACTCTTGTCATCACAATGCTCCATTCCCTACTCATCACAATGCTCAATGACACTTGTCATCACAATGATCATTGCCCTTGTCATCCCAATGCGCCATAATCCCTGTATTCACAATGCTCCATGACGCTTGTCATCACAGTGCTCCATGACACCTGTCATCACAATGCTCCATGCCTTTGCAGCAAAATGCTACATGACCTTGTCAATACAATGCTCTATGTGATTGTCATCAAAATATTCCATTACCATTGTCATCACAATCCTCCAAGAACCTTGGGATCACATTGCTTCAGTCCCTTGTCATCACAATGTTCCATGCTCCTTGAAATCAAAATGATCCATGACCTCTGTCATCACAATGCTCAATTCCCTTGTGATCACAATGTTCCAAAACACTTGTCATCACAACGCTCCATGATGCCTGTCATCACATTACTCCATGCCCTTTTCATCACAATTCTCCATGACCTTTGCCATCACAATTCGCAATACACTTGTCATCACAATGCTCCCTGACACTTGTCGTCAGAATGCTCCTTGAACCCTGTCACGAAAAGGCTCCATGCCTTTTTCATAGCAATGTCCCATGCCATTTAAATCACAATGCTCCATGCCATTGTCATCAAAATACTCCACATGTTTGTCATCAGAATGCTCCATGACCCTTGTAATCACAAATGTCCATGCACTTGTCTGCACAATGCTCCCTGACCCTTGTCATCACAATGCTCCAAGCCATTGTCATCACAATACTCCATTACCTTTCTCATCAGAATCCTCCATGACACTTGGCATCACAATGCTCCATGGAATTGTCATCACAATGGGCCATGACATATGTCATCACAATGCTCCCTGACACCTGTCTTCACAATACTGTAGGACCTGGTCATCACAATGCTCCCTGCCCCTTTCATCACAATGCGCCATTCCCACTGTCAACGCAATAATTCATGAAACTTATTTGACCAATGTTCCATGCCCGTGTCATCACAATGCTCCATGCCCTTGTTATCACAATGCTCCATGACCACTGTCATCACAATGCTCCGTGACGCCAGTCATAACATTGCTTCATGACCTTTGTCATCAAAATGGTCCATGTCCTCATCATCAACTGTCTCTGTGACATTTTTAACCACAAATCTCCATGAATTTTCATCACAATGCTCTTTGACCCTTGTCATCAAAATGCTCTATGCCTTTCTCAGCACAATGCTCCATGACCCTGGTCATCACAATGCTCCATGCGCTTGTCAGCACAATGCTCCATGACACAGATCATCACAATGCACCATGCGCTTGTCATCACAGTGCTCCACAATTTGTCATCAAAATGCTCCATGCACTTCTCATCAGAATGCTCTCTCACCACTGATATCACAATGCAACATCACTGTTTGTCACAATACTCCCTAACCCATGTCATCAAAATGTTCCATGACTCCTGTCATCACAATGCTACATGCACTTATTATCATAATGTTCGATGACCCCTGACATCACAATGTTCCATAACACCTGTCATCAAAATGTTCCATGACACATTTCATCCAATTGCTCCATGAACATGTCATCACAATGCTCCCTGCCCTTCTCATCACAATGCACAACGCCCTTGCCATCAAAATGCTCCATGACCTTTGTCATCACAAAGATCCATGACCCTTGGCATCACAATGCTCCATGTCACTGTCATCACAATGCTCCATGTACGCTCTCATCACATTGCTCCATGCCCTTTTCATCACAAAGCTCCATGACACTTGTCATCAGAATGCTCCATGGCCTTCTCATCACAATGTTCTATGCCCTTGCCATCACAATGCTCCATTACCACTGTCATAACTATGCACCATTACCCCTGCCATCACGATGTTCCATGACCTTGTCTTCAGAAGGCTCCATGACCCTTCTCATCACAATGCTCCAAGAACCCTGTAATCACAATGCTCTATGCCCTTTGTCATCTCAATGATCCATGAACCCTGTCATAACTATGCACCATGCCCATCATCATAATGCTTCATGCTATTGTCATCACAATGAAATCAACATGCTCCATGACCTCTGTCATAACAATGCTCCAAACCCTTGAGATCACAATATTCCATAAGACTTGTCATCACAATTTCACATGACGCTCGTCATCATAATTATCCATGGTCTTCTCATCACAATGCGCAATGACCTTTGTCATCACAATGCTCAATACACTTGTCATCAAAATGCTCCCGGACACTTGTTGTCTGTATGCTCCTTGAACCCTGTCATGACAAGGCTCCATGCCTTTTTCATCACAATGATCCATGCCCTTTTCATCAAAATGCTCCAAGACCCATGTAATCACAATGCTTCATGCCGTTGTCATCACAAAGCTCAATGACGCATGCCATCAGAATGCTCCTTGGTCTTCTGCTCACAATGCTCCATGCCCTTGTCATCACAATGTTCCAAGACCCCTGTAATCACAATGCTCCTTGCCCCTTTTCATCAGTATGCTCCATGAGACTTGTCATCACAAGGCTCTATGGTTTTGTCATCACAATGCTCCAGGACCTTGTCATCACAATGCTTCACGACATTGTCATGAAAATTCTCAATGCCCCTTTTCATCATAATGCTCCAAGCCCTAGTCATCACAATGCTCCTTTATATTTGTCATCACAATCCTCCATTACATTTGGCATCACAATGCTCCATGCCATTGTCATCGCAATGGACCATGACATATATCATCACAATGCTCCCTGACACCGTTTTCACAATAGTCCATGACCTTCTCATCACAATGCTCCATGCCCTTGTCATCACAATGCACCATGCCCACTGTCACCACAATAATCTATGAAACTTGTCAGACAAATGCTCCATGCCCCTGTCATCACAATGCTCCATGCCCTTGTCCTCACAATGCTCCATGACCCCTGTCATCAAAATGCTCCATGACCCCAGTCATCAGAATGCTTCATAACGTTAGTCATCACAATGGTCCATGCCCGCGTCATCACAAGGCTGTGTGACCTTTGTAACCACAATGCTCCATGAACTTTTCATCACACATCTCTGTGACCCTTGTCATCACAATGCTCCATGTTTTTGTCAGAACAATGCTCCATGACCCCTGCCATCACGATATTCCATGGCCTTGTCATCACAAGGCTCCATCACCCTTCTCATCACAATGCTCCAAGAACCCTGTAATCACAATGCTCTATGCCCCTTTTCATTTCAATGATCCATGAACCCTGTCATCACAATGCACCATGCCCTTCATCATAATGCTTCATGCTATAGTCATCACAATGAAATCAAAATGCTCCATGACCTCTGTCATAACAATGCTCAAAACCCTTGTGATCACAATATTCCATAACACTTGGCATCACAATGACCCATGACGCTCGTCATCACAATTATCTATGGTCTTCTCATCACAATGTTCCATGAGCTTTGTCATCACAATGTTCAATACACTTGTCATCTAAATTCTCCATGACACTTGTTTTCTGTATGCTCCTTGAAACCTGTCATGACAAGGCTCCATGCCTTTTTCATCACATTGATCCATGCCCTTTTCATCACAATGCTTCAAGGCCCCTGTAATCACAATGCTCCATGTCCTTGTCATCACAAAGCTCAATGACACATGTCATCAGAATGCTCCTTGGCCCTCTGCTCACAATGCTCCATGCCCTTGTCATCACAATGTGGCAAGACCCCTGTAATCACAATGCTCCATGCCCCTTTTCATCAGTATGCTCCATGAGACTTGTCATCACAAACCTCCATGGTTTTCTCATCACAATGCTCCAGGATCTTGTCATCACAATGATTCACGACCTTGTCATGAAAATTCTCAATGGCCCTTGTCATCATAATGCTCCAAGCCCTAGTCATCACAATACTCCATTATATTTGTCATCACAATCCTCCATTACATTTGGCATCACAATAAACCCTGCCATTGTCATCGCAATGGACCATGACATATGTCATCACAATGCTCCCTGACACCTGTTTTCACAATACTCCATGATCTTCTCTTCACAATGATCCATGCCATTGTCATCACAATGAACTATGTCCAATGTCATCACAATAAACTATGAAAATTGTCAGACCAATGCTCCATGCCCCTGTCATAACAATGATCCATGTCCCTGTCATCACAGTGCTCCATGCCCTTGTCATCACAATGCTCCATGACTTGTCATCACAATGTTCCATCATCTTTGTCATCACAATGCTCAGTACACTTGTCATCACAATGATCCCTGACACTTGTCGTCAGTATGCTCCTTGAACCCTGTCATGACAAGGCTGCATGCATTTTTCATCAGAATGTTCCATGCCCTTTTCATAACAATGCTCCAAGACCCCTGTAATCACAATGCTCCTTGCCCTTCTCATCACAAAGCTCCATGACGCATGTCATCAGAATGCTCCATGGCCTTCTCATCACCATGATCCATGCCCGTGTCATCACAATGCTCCAAGACCCCTGTAATCACAATGCTCCATGCCCCTTTTCAACAGAATGCTCCATGAGACTTCTCATCAGAAGTATCCATGGTCTTCTCATCACAAGGTTCCAGGACTTTGTCATCACCATGCTCCATTCCCTTGTCATCACAATGCTCCATGTCATTGTCAGAACAATGCTCCATGACCATTGTCATCACAATGTGCCACGCGCATTTCATCACAACGGTCCACAACCTTGTCATTGCAAGGCTCCATAAACCTTGTACTCAAAATGCTCCATGCCCTTCTAATCAAAATGCTCTCTCACCAGAGATATCACAGTGTTCCATCGCTAGTCATCACAAAACTCCCTCACCCCTGTAATCACAATGTTCCATGAACCTGTCATCACACGGCTACATCCCCTTATCATCACAATGTTCCATGACCCCTGACATCACAATGTTCCATAACCCCTGTCATCAAAATGCTCCATGACACTTTTCATCCCAAAGCTCCAAGACCACTGACATCACAATGTTCTATAACCCCTGACATCAAAATGTTCCCTTATACTTTTCATCAAATAGCTGCATGACACGGTCATCAGAATTCTCCCTGCCCTCCTCATCACAATGAGGCATGCCCTTGTCATCAAATGCGCCATGACTTGTCATCACAAACTCCATGACCCTTGGCATCACAATTCTCCATGTCATTGTCATCACAATGCTCAATGAACCGTCTCATAACATTGCTCAATGCTCTTGTCATCACAAAGCTCCATGACACTTGTCATCACAATGCTAGATGCCCTTCTCATCACAATGCTCCAGGCCCTTGTCATTACAATCCTGCATGACCCATGTATCATAGTGTTCCGTACCCTTGTCATCACAATGCTCCATGCCCACTCTCATCACAATAATCCATGAAATATTTCAGACCAATGTTCCATGTCCTTCTCATCACAATGCTCCATTACCTCTGTCATAACAATGCTCCATGACCCCTGCCATCAAAATGTTCCACGGCCTAGTCATCAGAAGGCTTCATGATACTTGTCATCACAATGCTGAAGGCCCCTGTAATCACAATGCTCCATGCCCTTGTCATCACAAAGGTCCATGACGCATGCCATCAGAATGTTCCATGAAATTCTCATCACAATGCTCCATGACCTTGTCATCACAATGCTCCAAGACCCCTGTAAACACAATGCTCCATGCCCCTTTTAATCTCAATGATCCATGAAACCTGTCATCACAATGCACTATGCCCATCATCATAATGCTTCAGGCTATTGTCATCACAATGAAATCAATATTCTCCATGACCTCTGTCATCATAATGCTCCAAATCCTTGTGATCACAATGTTCCATAACACTTATCATCACAACACCCCATGACGCTCATCATCACAATTATCCATGGCCTTCTCATCACAATGCTCCATGATCTTTGTCATCACAATGCTCAATACACTTGTCATCACAATGCTCCCTGACACTTGTCGTCAGTATGCTCCTTGAACCCTGTCATGACAAGGCTCCATGCCTTTTTCATCACAATGAGCCATGCCCTTTTCATCACAATGCTGCAAGATCACTGTAATCACAATGATCCATGCCCTTGTCATCAAAAATCTCCATGACGCATGTCATCAGAATGCTTCATGGCCTTCTCATCACAATGCTCCATGTCATTGTCATCACAATGCTCCATGAATGCTCTCATCACATTGCTCCATGCACTTATCTTCACAAAGCTCCATGACACATGTCATCAGAATGCTCCATGGCCTTCTCATCACAATGCTCCATGCCCTTGCCATCAGAATGCTCCATTAACCCTCTCATAACAATGCTCCATGACCCCTGCCATCACGATATTCCATGGCCTTGTCATCACAAGGCTCCATCACCCTTCTCATCACAATGCTCCAAGAACCCTGTAATCACAATGCTCTATGCCCCTTTTCATTTCAATGATCCATGAACCCTGTCATCACAATGCACCATGCCCTTCATCATAATGCTTCATGCTATTGTCATCACAATGAAATCAAAAGGCTCCATGACCTCTGTCATAACAATGCTCAAAACCCGTGTGATCACACTATTCCATAACACTTGGCATCACAATGACCCATGACGCTCGTCATCACAATTATCTATGGTCTTCTCATCACAATGTTCCATGAGCTTTGTCATCACAATGTTCAATACACTTGTCATCAAAATTCTCCCTGACACTTGTTTTCTGTATGCTCCTTGAAACCTGTCATGACAAGGCTCCATGCCTTTTTCATCACAATGATCCATGCCCTTTTCATCACAATGCTTCAAGGCCACTGTAATCACAATGCTCCATGCCCTTGTCATCACAAAGCTCAATGAAACATGACATCAGAATGCTCCTTGGCCTTCTGCTCACAATGCTCCATGCCCTTGTCATCACAATGTGGCAAGACCCCTGTAATCACAATGCTCCATGCCCCTTTTCATCAGTATGCTCCATGAGACTTGTCATCACAAACCTCCATGGTTTTCTCATCACAATGCTCCAGGATCTTGTCATCACAATGCTTCACGACCTTGTCATGAAAATTCTCAATGGCCCTTGTCATCGTAATGCTCCAAGCCCTAGTCATCACAATACTCCATTATATTTGTCATCACAATCCTCCATTACATTTGGCATCACAATAAACCCTGCCATTGTCATCGCAATGGACCATGACATATGTCATCACAATGCTCCCTGACACCTGTCTTCACAATACTCCATGGCCTTCTCTTCACAATGCTCCATGCCATTGTCATCACAATGCACTATGTCCAATGTCATCACAATAAACTATGAAAATTGTCAGACCAATGCTCCATGCCCCTGTCATAACAATGCTCCATGTCCCTGTCATCACAATGCTCCATGCCATTGTCATCTCAATGCTCCATGACTTGTCATCACAATGTTCCATGATCTTTGTCATCACAATGCTCAGTACACTTGTCATCACAATGATCCCAGACACTTGTCGTCAGTATGCTCCTTGAACCCTGTCATGACAAGGCTGCATGCCTTTTTAATCAGAATGTTCCATGCCCTTTTCATAACAATGCTCCAAGACCCCTGTAATCACCATGATCCATGCCCTTCTCATCACAAAGCTCCATGACGCATGTCATCAGAATGCTCCATGGCCTTCTCATCACCATGATCCATGCCCTTGTCATCACAATGCTCCAAGACCCCTGTAATCACAATGCTCCATGCCCCTTTTCAACAGAATGCTCCATGAGACATCTCATCAGAAGTCTCCATGGTCTTCTCATCACAATGCTCCAGGATTTTGTCAACACCATGCTCCATTCCCTGGTCTTCACAATGCTCCATGACCAATATCATCACAATTTTCCATGACCACTGTCATCACAACACTCCATGACACCTGACAACACAATGATCCGGGACTCTTGTCATCACAATGCTCCATTCCCTAGTCATCCCAATGCTCCATGACACTTGTCATCAAAATGCTCCATGACCCTTTTCATCAAAATCCTCCAAGACCCCTGATATCACAGTGTTCCATAACTCCTGTCATCAAAATGTTCCCTGACACATTTCATCCAATTGCTCCATGACCCTGTCATCACAATGCTCCCTGGCCTTCTCATCACAATGCACAATGCCCTTGCCATCAAAATGCTCCAGGACCTTTCTCATCACAAAGATCCATGACCATTTGCATCACAATGATCCATGAACGCTCTCATCACATGGCTCCATGCCCTTGTCATCACAAAGCTCCATTACACATGTCATCAGAATGCTCCATGGCCTTCTCATCACAATGTTCCATGCCCTTGCCATCACAATGCTCCATTAGACTGTCATAACATTGCTCCATGACCCCTGCCATCACGATATTGCATGTCCTTGTCATCACAAGGCTCCATCACCCTTCTCTTCACAATGCTCCAAGAGCCCTGTAACCAAAATGCTCTAGGCCCCTTTTTATCTCAGTGATACATGAACCCTGTCATCACAATGCACCATGCACATCATCATAATGCTTCATGCTATTGTCATACAATGAAATCAAAGTGCTCCATGACCTCTGTCATAGCAATGCTACAAACCCTTGTGAATACAATATTCCATAACACTTGTCATCACAATGCCCCATGACGCTCGTCATCACGATTATCCATGGTATTCTCATCACAATGCTCCATGACATTTGTCATCAAAATGCTCAATACACTTGTCATCAAAATGCTCCCTGACACTTGTTGTCTGTATGCTCTTGAACACTGTCATGACAAGGCTCCATGCCTTTTTCATCACAATGATCCATGCCCTTTTCATCACAATGCTCCAAGACCCATGTAATCACAATGCTCCATGCCCTTGTCATCACAAAGCTCAATGACGCATGCCATGAGAATGCTCCTTGGTCTTCTCCTCAAAATGCTCCATGCCCTTGTCATCACAATGTTCCAAGATCCCTGTAATCACAATGCTCCATGCCCCTTTCCATCAGTATGCTCCATGAGACTTGTCATCACAAGGCTCCATGGTTTTGTCATCACAATGCTCCAGGAAATTGTCATCACAATTCTTCACGACCTTGTCATGAAAATTTTCAATGGCCCTTGTCATCATAATGCTCCAAGCCCTAGTCATCACAATGCTCCATTATATTTGTCATCACAATCCTCCATTACATTTGGCATCACAATGCTCCATGCCATTGTCATCGCAATGGACCATGACATATGTCATCACAATGCTCCCTGACACCGGTCTTCAAAATACTCGATGACCTTCTCATCACAATGCTCCATGCCCTTGTCATCACAATGCACCATGCCCACTGTCACCACAATAATCTATGAAACTTGTCAAACCAATGCTCCATGCCACTGTCATCACAATGCTCCATGCCCTTGTCCTCATAATGCTCCATGACCCCACTCATCACAATGATTCATAACGTTTGTCATCACAATGGCCCATGCCCGCGTCATCACAAGGCTCTGTGACCTTTGTAACCACAATGCTCCATGAACTTTTCATCACAATTCTCTGTACCCTTGTCATCACAATGTTCCATGTCTTTGTCAGAACAATGCTCCATGACCATTGTCATCACAATGTGCCACACGCATTTCATCACAACGGTCCACAAACTTGTCATTGCAATGCTCCATAAACATTTTAATCACAATGCTCCATGCACTTCTCATCAAAATGCTCTCTCACCAGAGATATCACAGTGTTCCATCACTAGTCATCACAATACTCCCTCACCCATGTAATCACAATGATCCATGACGCTGTCATCACAGTGCTACAGCCCCTTAACATCACAATGTTCCATGACCGCTGACATCACAATATTCCATAACCCCTGTCATCAAAATGCTCCATGACCCTTTTCATCCCAAAGCTCCAAGACCCCTGACATCACAATGTTCTATAATCCCTGGCATCAAAATGTTCCATAACACTTTTCATCAAATTGCTGCATGACCCGGTCATCAAAATGCTCCCTGCCCTTCACATCACAATGCACCATGCCCTTGTCATCAAAATGCTCCATGACTTGTCATCACAAAGCTCCATGACCCTTGACATCACAGTGCTCCATATCATTGTCATCACAATGCTCCATGAAACCTCTCATTACATTGCTCAATGCCCTTGTCCTCACAAAGCTCCATGACACTTATCATCACAATGCTCGATGCCCTTCTCATCACAATGCTCCATGCCCTTGTCATTACAATCCTGCATGACCCATGTATCATAGTTTTCCGTACCTTTGTCATCACAATGCTCCATGCCCACTCTCCTCACAAAAATCCTTGAAACATTTCAGACCAATGTTCCATGTCCTTCTCATCACAATGCTCCATTACCTCTGTCATAACAATGCACCATGACCCCTGCCATCACAATGATCCACGGCCTAGTCATCACAAGACTCCATGACACTTGTCATCACAATGCTGAAGGCCCCTGTAATCACAATGCTCCATGCCCCTGTATCATAAAGCTCCATGACGCATGTCATCAGAATGTTCCATGGCCTTCTCATCACAATGCTCCAAGACCCCTGTAAACACAATGCCCAATGCCCCTTTTCATCTCAATGCTCCATGAACCCTGTCATCTCAATGCACCATGCCCATTATCATAATGCTTCAGGCTATTGTCATAACAATGAAATCAATATTCTCCATGACCTCTGTCATCATAATGCTCCAAACCCTTGTGATCACAATGTTCCATAACACTTATCATCACAACACCCCATGACGCTCATCATCACAATTATCCATGGCCCTCTCATCACAATGTTCCATGATCTTTGTCATCACAATGCTCAAAACACTTGTCATCACAATGCTCCCTGACACATGTCGTCAGTATGCTCCTTGAACCCTGTCATGACAAGGCTCCATGCCTTTTTCATCACAATAATCCATGCCCTTTTCATCACAATGCTCCAAGATCCCTGTAATCACAATGCTCCCTGCCCTTGTCATCAAAAAGCTCCATGACGGGGCTTCCCTGGTGGTGCAGTGGCTGAGAGTCCGCCTACCGATGCAGGGGACATGGGTTCGTGCCCCAGTCCAGGAAGATCCCACATGCCGTGGAGAGGCTGGGCCTGTGTGAGCCGTGGCCACTGAGCCTGCGTGTCCAGAGCCTGTGCTCCGTGACGAGAGAGGCCACAAGAGTGAGAGGCCCGCGTACCGCAAAAAAAAAAAAAAAAAAAAAAAAAAAAGCTCCATGACGCATGTCATCAGAATGCTTCATGGCCTTCTCATCACAATGCTCCATGTCATTGTCATCACAATGCTCCATGAACGCTCTCATCACATTGCTCCATGCACTTATCTTCACAAAGCTCCATGACACATGTCATCAGAATGCTCCATGGCCTTCTCATCACAGTGCTCCATGCGCTTTTCCTCACAATGCTCCATTACCCCTGTCATAACAATGCTCCATGACCCCTGCCATCATGATATTCCCTGGCCTTGTCATCACAAGGCTCCATCACCCTTCTCATCACAATGCTCCAAGAACCCTGTAATCACAATGCTCTATGCCTCTTTTCATGTCAATGGTCAATGAACCCTGTCATCACAATGCACCATGCCCATCATCATAATGCTTCATGCTATTGTCATCACAATGAAATCAAAAGACTCCATGACCTCTGTCATAGCAATGCTCAAAACGCTTGTGATCACAATATTCCATAACACTTCTCATCACAATGACCCATGACGCTCGTCATCACAATTATCCATGGTCTTCTCATCACAAACTTCCATGACCTTTGTCATCACAATGCTCAATACACTTGTCATCAAAATGCTCCCTGACACTTGTTGTCTGTATGCTCCTTGAAACCTGTCATGACAATGCTCCATGCCTTTTTCATCACTATGATCCATGTCCTTTTCATCACAATGCTTCCAGACCCCTGTAATCAAAATGCTCCATGCCCTTGTCATCACAAAGCTCAATGACACATGTCATCAGAATGCTCCTTGGCCTTCTGCTCACAATGCTCCATGCCCTTGTCATCACAATGTGGCAAGACCCCTGTAATCACAATGCTCCATGCCCTTTTACATCAGTATGATCCATGAGAATTGTCATCACAAAGCCTCATGGTTTTCTTATCACAATGCTCCAGGATCTTTTCATCACAATTCTTCACGACCTTGTCATGAAAATTCTCAATGGCCCTTGTCATCATAATGCTCTAAGCCCTAGTCATCACAGTGCTCCATTATATTGGTCATCACAATCATCCATTACATTTGGCATCACATAACTCCCTGCCATTGTCATCGAAATGGACCATGACATATGTCATCCCAATGCTCCCTGACACCTGTCTTCACAATACCCAATGAGCTTCTCTTCACAATGCTCCATGCCATTGTCATCACCATGCACTATGTCCACTGTCATCACAATAATCTATGAAACTTGTCAGACCAATGCTCCATGCCCCGGTCATAACAATGCTCCATGTCCCTGTCATCACAATGCTCCATGCCCTTGTCATCACAATGCTCTATGATTTTTCATCACAAAGCTCCATGACCCATGACCCATGTATCACAGTGTTCCGTGCCCTTGTCATCACAATGCACCATGCCACTCTCATCACAATACTCCATGAAATATTTCAGACCAATTCTCCATGCCCTTCTCATCAAAATGCTCCATTACCCCTGTCATAACAATGCTCCATGACCCCTGCCATCACAATGTTGCACGGCCTTGTCATCACAAGGCTCCATGAAACTTGTCATCACATTGCCCCATGACGCTCGTCATCACAATTATCCATGGTCTTCTCATCACAATGTTCCATGATCTTTGTCATCACAATGATCAAAACACTTGTCATCACAATGCTCCCTGACACTTGTCATCAGTATGCTCCTTGAACCCTGTCATGACAAGGCTCCATGCCTTTTTCATCACAATAATCCATGCCCTTTTCATCACAATGCTCCAAGATCCCTGTAATCTCAATGCTCCATGCCCTTGTCATCACAAAGCTCCATGACGAATGTCATGAGAATGCTCCATGGACTTCTCATCACGATGATTCATGCCCTTGTCATCACAATGCTCCCAGACCCCTGTAATCACAATGCTCCATGCCCCTTTTCAACAGAATGCTCCATGAGACTTCTCATTAAAGTCTCCATGGTCTTCTCATCACAATGATCCAGGACTTTGTCATCACAATGCTCCATTCCCTTGTCATTGCAATGCACCATGACCAATACCATCACAATTATCCATGACCACTGTCATCACAACACTCCATGACACCTCACAACACAATGATCCGAGACTCTTGTCATCACAATGCTCCATTCCCTAGTCATCACAATGCTCCATGACACTTGTCATCACAATGATCCATGCCCTTGTCATCCCAATGCTCCATAACCCCTGTATTCACAATGCTCCGTGACGCTTGTCATCACAGTGCTCCATGACAACTGTCATCACAATGCTCCATGCCTTTGTCAGCAAAATGCTACATGACCTTGTCATTACAATGCTCTATGTGCTTGTCATCACAATACTCCATTTCCATTGTCATCACAATCCTCCATGAACATTGGGATCACATTGCTTCATTCCCTTGTCATCACAATGTTCCATGCTCCTTGAAATCAAAATGATCCATGACCTCTGTCATCACAATGCTCCAAGACCTTGTGATCACAATGTTCCATAACACTTGTCATCACAACGCTCCATAATGCCTGTCATCACAATACTCCATGCCCTTTCATCACAATGCTCCATGACCTTTGTCATCACAATGCTCAATACACATGTCATCACAATGCTCCCTGACACTTGTCGTCAGAATGCTCCTTGAATCCTGTCACGAAAAGGCTCCATGACTTTTCATCACAATGCCCCATGCCGTTTACCTCACAATGCTCCATTCCATTATCATCAGAATACTCCACAAGCTTGTCATCAGAATATTCCATGACCCTTGTCATCACAAATCTCCATGCACTTGTCAGCACAATGCTCCCTGACCCTTGTCATCACAATTTCTCCAAGCCATTGTCATCACAATGCTTCATTACCGTTGTCATCAGAATCCTCCATGACACTTGGCATCACAATGCTCCATGCCATTGTCATCACAATGGGCCATTACATATGTCATCACAATGCTCCCTGACACCTGTCTTCACAATACTGCATGACCTGGCCATCACAATGTTTCATGCCCTTGTCATCACAATGCGCCATTCCAACTCTCATCGCAATAATTCATGAAACTTATTAGACCAATGTTCCATGCACTTCTGATCACAATGCTCCATGCCCTTGTTGTCACAATGCTCCATGACACCTGTCATCACAATGCTCCGTGACTCCTGTCATCACAATGCTTCATGACCTTTGTCACCACAATGGGCCATGCCCTCGTCATCATCACTCTCTGTGAGCTTTTTCACCAAAGTGATCCATGAACTTTTCATCACAATGCTCTTTGACTCTTGTCATCACAATGCTCTATGCCTTTCTCAGCACAATGCTCCATGACCCTTGTCATCAAAATGCTCCATGCGCTTGTCAGCACAATGCTCTATGACACATGTCATCACAATGCTCCATGACCCCTGTCATCACAATGCTCCGTGACTCCAGTCATCACAATGCTTCATAACGTTTGTCCTCACAATGATCCATGCCCGTGTGATCACAAGGTTCTGTGACCTTCGTAACCACAATGCTCCATGAACTTTTCATCACAATTCACAGTGACCCTTGTCATCACAATGCTCCATGTCTTTGTCAGAACAATGCTCCATGAACATTGTCTTCACAATGTGCCACGTGCATTTCATTACAACGGTCCACAACCTTGTCATTGCAATGCTCCATAAACATTGTAATCACAATGGTCCATGCACTTCTCATCAAAATGCTCTCTCACCAGAGATATCACAGTGTTCCATGACTAGTCATCACAATACACCCTCACCCCTGTAATAACAATGTTCCATGACCCTGTCATCACACTGCTACATCCCCTTATCATCACAATGTTCCATGACCCATGACATCACAATGTTCCATAACCCCTGTCATCAAAATGCTCCATGATCCTTTTCATCCCAAAGCTCCAAGACCCCTGACATCACAATGTTCTATAACACCTGCCATCAAAATATTCCATTACACTTTTTATCAAATTGCTGCATGGCCCGGTCATCAAAATGCTCCCTGCACTTCTCATCACAAAGCACCATGCCCTTGTCATCAAAATGCTCCATGACTTGTCATCACAAAGCTCCATGACACTTGGCATCACAATGCTCCATGTCATTGTCATCACAATGCTCCATGAACCCTCTCATAACATTGCTCAATGCCCTTGTCATCACAAAGCTCCATGACACTTGTCATCACAATGTTCGATGCCCTTCTCATCGCAATGCTCCATGCCCTTGTCATTGCAATCCTGCATGACCCATGTATCATAGTGTTCCGTACCCTTGTCATCACAAGGCTCCATGCCCACTCTCATCACAATAATCCATGAAACATTTCAGACCAATGTTCCATGCCCTTCTCCTCACAATGCTCCATTACCTCTGTCATAACAACGCACCATGACCCCTGCCATTACAGTGTTCCACGGCCTAGTCATCACAAGGTTCCATGACACTTGTCATCACAATGCTGAAGGCCACTGTAATCACAATGCTCCTTGCCCTTGTCATCACAAAGCTCCATGACGTATGTCATCAGAAAATTCCATATCCTTCTCATCACAATGCTCCATGCCCTTGTCATCACAATGCTCCAAGACCTTTGTAAACACAATGCTCCATGCCCCTTTTCATCTCAATGCTCCATGAACCCTGCCATCACAATGCACCATGCCCATCATCATAATGCTTCAGGCTATTGTCATCACAATGAAATCAATATTCTCCATGACCTCTGTCATCATAATGCTCCAAACAATTGTGATCACAAAGTTCCATAACACTTATCATCACAACACCCCATGACGCTCATCATCACAATTTTCCATGGTCTTCTCTTCAAAATGCTCCATGATCTTTGTCATCACAATGCTCAATACACTTGTCATCACAAGGCTCCCTGACACTTGTCGTCAGTATGCTCCTTGAACCCTGTCATGACAAGGCTCCATGCCTTTGTCATCACAATAATCCATGCCCTTTTCATCACAATGCTCCAAGACCCATGTAATCAAAATGCTCCATGCCCTTGTCATCACAATGCTCCATTACATTTGTCATCACAATTCTCAATACACTTGTCATCACAATGCTCCATGACACCTGTCATCACAGTAGTCCATTAACATTTTCAGCCCAATGCTCCACGACTTACTCATCACAATGCTCCATGACCCCTGTCATCACAATGCTCCATGACTCCAGTCATCACAATGCTTCATGACCTTTGTCATCACAATGGTCCATGCCCTGGTCATCAACAGTCTCTGTGACCTTTTTAACCACAATGCTCCATGAACTTTTCATCACAATGCTCTTTGACCCTTGTCATCACAATGCTCCATGCGCTTAGCAGCACATTGCTCCATGACACATGTCATCACAATGCACCATGTGCTTGGCATCACAGTGCTCCACAACCTTGTCATCACAATGCTCCATAAAATTTGTCATCACAATGCTCCATGCACTTCTCATCAAAATGCGCTCTCACCACTGATATCACAATGCTACATCACTATTTGTCACAATACTCCGTCACTCCTGTCATCACAATGCTACATGCACTTATCATCACAATGTTCGATGACCCCTGACATCACAATGTTCCATAACACCTGTCATCAAAATGTTCCATGACACTTTTCATCAAATTGCTCAAAACCCTGTCATCAGAATGTTCCCTGCCTTTCTCATCACAATGCACAACGCCCTTGCCATCAAAATGCTCCATGACCTTTGTCATCACAAAGATCCATGACCCTTGGCATCACAGTGCTCCATGTCATTGTCATCACAATGCTCCATGCACGCTCTCATCACATTGCTCCATGCACTTGTCTTCACAAAGCTCCATGACACATGTCATCAGAATGCTCCATGGCCTTCTCATCACAATGATCCATGCCCTTGCCATCACAATGCTCCATTACCACTGTCATAACAATGCTCCATGACCCCTGCCATCACGATGTTCCATGGCCTTGTCATCACAAGGCTCCATGACCCTTCCATCACAATGCTCCAAGAACGCTGTAATCACAATGCTCTATGCCCCTTTTCATCTCAATGATCCATGAACCCTGTCATCACAATGCACCACACCCATCATCATAATGCTTCATGCTATTGTCATCACAATGAAATCAAATTGCTCCATGACCTCTGTCATAACAATGCTCCAAAACCTTGTGATCACAATATTCCATAAAACTTGTCATCAAAATACCCCATGACGCTCGTCATCACAATTATCCATGGTCTTCTCATCACAATGCTCCATTCCCTACTCATCACAATGCTCCATGACCCTTGTCATCACAATGATCCATGCCCTTATCATCCGAATGCTCCATGACCCCTGTATTCACAATGCTCCTTGACGCTTATCATCACAGTGCCCCATGACACATGTCATTACAATTCTCCATGCCTTTGTCAGCAAAATGCTACATGACCTTTTCATTACAATGCTCTATGCGTTTGTCATCACAATACTGCATTACAATTGTCATCACAATCCTCCATGAACCTTGGGATCACTTTGCTTCATGCCCTTGTCATCACAATGCTCCATGCTCCTTGAAATCAAAATGATCCATGACCTCTGTCATCGCAATGCTCCAAACCCTTGTGATCACAATGTTCCATAACACTTGTCATCACCACGCTCCATGATGCCTGTCATCACGATACTCCATGCCCTTTTCATCACAATGCTCCATGACATTTGTCATCACAATTCTCAATACACTTTTCATCACAATGCTCCCTGACACTTGTCATCAGAATGCTCCTTGAAAACTGTCACGAAAAGGCTCCATGCCTTTTTCATCACAAAGCCCCATGCTGTTTTCATCACAATGCTCCATGCCATTGTCATCAAAATACACTACAGGCTTGTCTTCAGAATGCTCCATGACCCTTGTCATCATAATTCTCCATACACTTTTCAGCACAATGCTCCCTGACCCTTGTCTTCACAATGCTCCTAGCCATTGTCATCACAATGCTCCATTACATTTGTCATCAGAATCCTCCATGAAACTTGGCATCACAATGCTCCATGCCATTGTCATCACAATGGGCCATTACATATGTCATCACAATGCTCCCTGACAACTCTCTTCACAATACTGCATGACCTGGTCATCACAATGCTCCATGCCCATGTCATCACAATGCGCCATTCGAACTGCCATCACAATAATCCATGGAACGTATTAGACCAATGATCCATGCCCGTGTCATCACAATGCTCCATGCCCTTGTTATCACAATGCTCCATGAACCCTGTCATCACAATGCTCCGTGACTCCAGTCATCACAATGCTCCATGACCTTTGTCATCACAATTGTCCATGCCCTCATCATCAACAGTCTCTGTGACCTTTTTAACCACAATGCTCCATGAACATTTCATCACAATGCTCTTTAACACTTGTCATCACAAAGCTCTATGCCTTTCTCAGCACAATGCTCCATGCCCTTGTCATCAAAATGCTCCATGACCCCTGTCATCACAATGCTCCTTGACTCCAGTCATCACAATTCTTCATAATATTTGTCATCACAATGGTTGCTGCCCGCGTCATCACAAGGCTCTGTTACCTTTGTAACCACAATGCTCCATGAACATTTCATCACAATGCTCCGTGACCCTTGTCATCAAAATGCTCCATGCCTTTGTCAGAAAAATGCTCCATGACACTTGTCATCACAATGTGCCCTACGCTTTTCATCCCAAAGGTCCACAAATTTGTTATCGCAATGCTCCCTAAACCTTGTAATCACAATGCTCCATTACCCCTGTCATAACAATGCTCCATGACCCCTTCCATCACAATGTTCCACGGCCTTGTCATCACAAGGCTCCATGACCCTTGTCATCACAATGCTCCAAGACCACATAATCAAAATGCTCAATGCCCTTGTCATCACAAAGCTCCATCACACATGTCATCAGAATGTTCCGTGGCCTTCTCATCAAAATGCTCCATGCCCTTGTCATCACAATGCTACCACATCCCTGTAATCACAATGCTCCAGGCCCCTTTTCATCTCAGTGCTCCATGAACCCTGTCATCACAATGCATCATGCCCATCATGATAATGTTTCTGGCTATTGTAAGCAAAATGAAATCAAAATTCTCTATGACCTCTGTCATCACAATGCTCCATGACACTTGGCATCACAATAATCCATGAACATTTTCAGCCCAATGCTCCATGACACTTGTCATCACAATGATCCATTCCCTTTTCATCCCAATGCTCCATGACCCCTGTATTCACCATGCTCCTTGACACTTGTCTTCACAGTCCTCCATGACACCTGTCATCACAATGCTCCATGCCTTTGTCAGCAAAATGCTACATGACCATGTCATTACAATGCTCTATGTGCTTGTCATCACAATACTCCATTACGATTGTCATCACAAACCTCCATGAACCTTGGGATCACATTGCTTCATGCCCATGTCATCACAATGCTCCATGCTCTTTGAAATCAAAATGATCCATGACCTCTGTCATCGCAATACTCCAAACCATTGTGATAACAATGTTCCATAACACTTGTCATCACAACGCTCCATAATGCCTGTCATCACAATACTCCATATCCTTTTCATCACAATGCACCATGACCTTTGTCATCACAATTCGCAATACACTTGTCATCACAATGCTCCATGACACTTGTCATCAGAATGCTCCTTGAACCATGTCACGAAAGGTTCCATGATTTTTCATCACAATGCCCCATGCCGTTTTCATCACAATGTTCCTAGTCATTGTCATCAAAATACTCCAAAGCTTGTCATCAGAATGCTACATGACTCTTGTCATCATAATTCTCTATGCACTTGTCAGCAAAATGCTCCCGGACACTTGTCATCACAATGTTCCAATCCATTGTCATCACAATGCTCCATTACATTTGTCATCAGAATCCTCCATGACACTTGGCATCACAATGCTCCATGCCATTGCCATCACAAAGGGCCATTACATATGTCATTACAATGCTCCCTGACACCTCTCTTCACAATAATGCATGACCTGGTCATCACAATGCTCCATGCCCATGTCATCACAATTCGCCATTCCAAATCTCATCGCAATAATTTACGAAACTTTTTAGACCAATGCTCCATGCCGTTGTCATCACAATGCTCCATGCCCTTGTTATCACAGTGCTCCATGACCCATGTCATCACAATGCTCCGTGATTCCAGTCATCACAATGCATCATGACCTTTGTCATCACAATGGTCCATGACCTCATCATCAACAGTCTCTGTGACCTTCTTAAGCACAATGTTCCATGAACTTTTCATCACAATGCTCTTTGACCATTTACATCGCAATACTCCATGAACGTTTTCACCCCAATGCTCCATGACCTTCTCATCACCATGCTCCATGACCAATATCATCACAATGGTCCATGACCACTGTCGTCACAACACACCATGACACCTGACAACACAATGATCTGCGACTTTTGTCATCACAATGCTCCATTCCGTAGCCATCACAATGCTCCATGACCCCTGTCATCAAAATACTCCATGAATATTTTCAGCCCAATGCTCCATGACCCTTGTCATCACAATGATCCATGAAATTTGGGATCACATTGCTTCATGCCCTTGTCATCACAATGCTCCATGCTACTTGAAATCAAAATGATCCATGACCTCTGGCATCACAACGCTCCAAACCCTTGTGATCACAATGTTCCATAACATTTGTCATCACAATGCTCCATGATGCCTCTCATCACAATACTCCATGCCCTTTTCATCACAATGCTCCATGACTTTTTCATCACAATTCTCAATACACTTGTCATCACAATGCTCCCTGACACTTGTCATTAGAATGCTCCTTGAACCCTGTCACGAAACGTCTCCATGCCTTTTTCATCACAAGGGCCCATGCATATTTTCATCACAATGCTCCATGCCATTGTCATGAAAATACTCCACAAGCTTGTCATCAGAATGCTCCATGACCGTTGTCATCACAATTCTCCATGCTCTTGTCAGCACGATGCTCCCTGACCCTTGTCATCACAATGCTCCAAGCCATTGTCATCACAAAACTCCATTACCTTTGTCATCAGAATCATCCAGGACACTTGGCATCACAATGCTCCATGCCATTGTCATCACAATGGGCCATTACATATGTCATCACAATGCTCCCTGACATCTGTCTTCACCATATTCCATGACCTTCTCATCACAATGCTCCATGCCCTTGTCATCACAATGTTCCTAGACCCATGTAATCACTATGGTCCATGCCCCTTTTCATCAGTATGCTCCGTGAGATTTGTCATCACAAGGCTCCATGGATTTCTCATCAAAATGCTCCAGGACATTTTTATCACAATGCTTCATGACCTTGTTATGAAAATTCTAAATGGCCCTTGTCATCATAATGCTCCAAGCCCTAGTCATCACAATGCTCCATTATATTTTCCATCACAATCCTCCATTACATTTCGCATCACAATGCTCCATTACACTGTCATCGCAATGGACCATGACATATGTCATCACAATGCTCCCTAACATCTGTCTTCACCATATTCCATGACATTCTCATCACAATGCTCCATGCCCTTGCCATCACAATGCACCATGTCCACAGTCATCACAATAATCTAAGCAACATGTCAGACCAATGTTTCATGCCCGTGTCATCACAATGCTCCATGCCCTTGTCATCACAATGCTCCATGACCCCTCTATTCACAATGCTCCGTGACGCTTGTCATCCCAGTGCTCCATCACACCAGTCATCACAATGCTCCATGCCTTTGTCAGCAAAATGCTACATGACCTTTTCATTACAATGCTCTATGTGCTTGTCATCACAGTACTCCATTAACATTTTCATCATAATCCTCCTTGAACCTTGGAATCACATTGCTTCATGCCCTTGTCATCACAATGCTCCATGATCCTTGAAATCAAAATGATCCATGACCTCTGGCATCACAATTCTTCAAAACCTTGTGATCACAATGTTCCATAACACTTGTCATCACAATGCTCCGTGATGCCTGTCATCACAATATTCCATGCCCTTTTCATAACAATGCTCCATGACCGTTGTCATCAAAATGCCCCATGCCTTTGTCAGAACAATTCTCCATGACCCTTGTCATCACAATGTGCCGTGCGCTTTTCATCACAATGATCCACAACCTTGTCATCGCTATGCTCCATAAAACTTGTAATCAGAATGCTCCATGCACTTCTCATCCAAATGCTCTCTCACATGAGATATCACAATGTTCCATCACTAGTCATCACAATTCTCCCTCACCCCTGTTATCACAATGTTCCATGACCCCTGTCATCACAATGCTACATCCCCTTATCAGCACAATGTTCCTTGACACCTAACATAACAATGTTCCATAACCCCTGTCATCAAAATGCTCCATGAACCTTTTCATCCCAAAGATCCATGATCCCTGGCATCACAATGTTCTATAACCCCTGTCATCAAAATCTTCCATTACACTTTTCATCAAATTGCTGCATGACCCTGTCATCAAAATGCTCCCTGCCTTTCTCATAACAATGCACACACTTGTCATCAAATGCTCCATGACCTTTGTCATCAAAAAGCTCCATGACCCTTGTCATCACATTGCTCCATGCCTTTGTCATCACAAAGCTCCATGACACTTGTCATCACAATGCTCGATGCCATTCTCATCACAGTGCTCCATGCCGGTGTCATTACAATCCTCCATGACCCATGTATCACAGTGTACCGTGCCCTTTTCATCACAATGCTCCATGCCCACTCTCATCACAGTAATCCATGAAACATTTCAGACCAATGCTCAATGCCCTTCTCATCACAATGCTCCATTACCACTGTCATAACAATGCTCTATGACCGCTGCCATCACAATGTTCCACGGCCTTGCCATCAAAAGGCTCCATGACCCTTGTCATCACAATGCTCCAAGACCCCTGTAATCACAATGCTCCATGCCCTTGTCATCACAAATCTCCATGACGCATGCCATCAGAAAGTTCCATGGCCTTCTACTCACAATGCTCCATGCCCTTGTCATCACAATGCTCCAAGACCCCTGAAATCACAATGCTCCATGCCCCTTTTCATCAGAATGCTCCATGAGACTTGTCATCACAAGTCTCCATCGTCATCTCATCACAATACTCCAGGACATTGTCATCACCATGCTCCATTCCCTTGTCATCACAATGCTCCATGACACCTGTCATCACAATACTCCATGAATATTTTCAACCCAGTGCTCCATTACCTTCTCATCACAATGCTCCATGACCAGTATCATCACAATGCTCCATGACCACTGTCATCACAATTCGCCATTCCAACTGTCATCACAATAATCCATGAAAATTATTATACCAATGCTCCATGCCCTTGTCATCACAATGCTCCATGCCCTTGCTATCACAATGTTCCAAGACCCCTGTAAACAGAATGCTCCATGAGACCTGTCATCACAGGGCTCCATGGATTTCTCATCAGAATGCTCAAGGACCTTGTCATCACAATGCTTCACGACATTGTCATGAAAATTCTCAATGGCCCTTGTCATCATAATGCTCCAAGCCCTAGTCATCACAATGCTCCATCATATTTGTCATCACAATCCTCCATTACATTTGGCATCACAATGCACCATGCCATTGTCATCGAAATGGACCATGACATATGTCATCAAAATGCTCCCTGACACTTGTCTTCACAATACTCCATGACTTTGTCATCACAATGCTCCATGCCCTTGTCATCACAATGCTCCATGAACCCTGTCAACACAATGCTCCGTGACTCCAGTCATCACAATGCTTCATAACGTTTGTCATCACAACGGTCCATGCCTGCATCATCACAAGTCTCTCTTACCTTTGTAACCACAATGCTCCATGAACATTTCAACACAGTGCTCTCTGACACTTGTCATAACAATGCTCCATGCCTTTGTCAGAAAAATGCTCCATGACCCTTGTCATCAAAATGTGCCACGGGCTTTCCATCACAATGATACACAACCTTGTCATCGCTACACTCCATAAACCTTGTAATCACAATGCTCCATGCTCTTCTCATCCAAATGCTCTCTCACCTGAGATATAACCATGTTCCCTCACTAGTCATCACAATCCTCCCTCACCCCTGTAATCAACATGTTCCATGACCCCTGTCATCACGATGTTCCATTCCCTTGTCATCAAAATGTTCCATGACCACTGTCATCACAAAACTCCATGAACATTTTCAGCCAAATATTCCATGACCTTCTCATCAAAATGCTCCAAGACAAATATCATCACAATGCTCCATGACCCCTGTCATCACAATACTCCATGCCCTTTTCATCACAATGCTCCATGACCTTTGTCATCACAATTCTCCATATATTGTCATCACAATGCTCCCTGATGTTTGTGTCAGAATGCTCCTTGAACCCTCTAATGAAAAGTCTCCATGCCTTTTTCATCACAATGCCCCATGCGGTTTTCATCACAATGCTCCATGCCATTGTCATCAAAATACTCCACAAGCTTGTCAGCAGAATGCTCCATGACCCTTGTCATCACAATTCTCCATGCACTTGTCAGCACAATTTTCCCTGAGCCTTGTCATCACAATGCTCCAAGCCACTGTCATCACAATGCTCCATTACCTTTCTCTTCAGAATCCTCCATGACACTTTGCATCACAATGCTCCATGCCATTGTCATCACAATGGGCCATTATATATGTCAGCACAATCCTCCCTGACACCTCTCTTCACAATACTGCATGACCTGGTCATCACAATTCTCCATGCCCTTGTCATCACAATGCTCCATGCCCTTGTTATCACAATGCTCCATGACCCCTGTCATCACAATGCTCCGTGACTCCAGTCATCACAATGCTTCATGACCTTTGTCATCACAATGGTCCATGCCCTCATCATCAAGAGTCTCTGTGACCATTTTAACCACAATTCTCCATGAACTTTTCTTCACAATGCTCTTTATCCCCTGTCATCACAATGCTCTATGCCTTTCTCAGCACAATGCTCCATGACGTATATCATCAGAATGCTCCATGGCCTTCTCCTCACAGTGCTCCTTGCCCTTGTCATCACAATGCTCCAAGACCCCTGTAATCACAATGCTCCTTGCCCCTTTTCATCAGAATGCTCCATGAGACTTTTCATCACAAATCTCCATGGTCATCTTATAACAATGCTCCAGGACCTTGTCATCACAATGCTCTGTGACTCCAGTCATCACAGTGCTTCATAATATTTGTCATCACAATGGTCCATGCCCAAGTCATCACAAGGCTCTGTTACCTATGTATCCACAATGCTCCATGAACATTTCATCACAATGTTCCGTGACCCTTGTCATCACAATGCTCCATGCCTTTGTCATTAAAATGCTCCATGACCATTGTCATCACAATGTGCCATGCGCTTTTCATCCCAACGGTCCAAAAATTTGTCATCACAATTCTCCATAAAAATTGTAATCACAATGCTGCATGCCCTTCTCATCACAATGCTCCATTACACCTGTCATAACAATGATCCATGACCCCTGCCATCACAATGTTCCACGGCCTTGTCATCACAAGGCTCCATGACACTTGTCATCACAATGCTCCAAGACCCCTTTAATCACAGTGCTCCATGCCGTTGTCATCACAAAGCTCCATGACACATGTCATCAGAATGTTCCATGGCCGTCTCATCAAAATGCCGCATGCCCTTGTCATCACAGTGCTCAAAAACCCTGTAAACACAGTGCTCCATGCCCCTTTTCATCTCAATGCTCCATGAACCCTGTCATCACAACACTCCATGACACGTGACAACACAATGATCCGGGACTCTTGTCATCACAGTGCTCCAAGACCCCTGTAATCAAAATGCTCCATGACCCCTGTCATCACAATGCTCCAAGCCATTGTCATCACAATGCTCCATTACCTTTGTCATCAGAATCTTCCATGACACTTGGCATCACAATGCTCCATGCCATTTTCATCACAATGGGCCATTACATATGTCATCACAATGCTCCCTGACACTTCTCTTCCCAATACTGCATGAGCTGGTCATCACAATGCTCCATGCCCTTGTCATCACAATGTGCCATTCCAAATGTCATCGCAATAATCCATGAAACATATTAGACCAATGCTCCATGCCCTTGTCATCACAATGCTCCATGCCCTTGTTATCACAATGCTCCATGACCCCTGTCATCACCATGCTCCGTGACTCCAGTCATCACAATGCTTCATGACCTTTGTCATCACAATGGTCCATTACCTCATCATCAACAGTCTCTGTGACCTTTTTAACCACAATGCTCCATGAAACTTTCATCACAATGCTCTTTGACCCTTGTCATCACAATGATCTACGCCTTTCAGAGCACAATGCTCTATGCCCTTGTCATCACAATGCTCCATGACCCTGTCATCACAATGCTCCGTGAATCCAGTCATCACAATGCTTCATAACATTTGTCATCACAATGGTCCATGTCCGTGTCATCACAAGTCTTTGTGACATTTTTAACCACAATGCTTCATGAACTTTTCATTACAATGCTCCGTGACAATTGTCATCACAATGCTCCATGCCTTTGTCAGAAAAATGTTCCATGACCCTTGTCATCACAATGTACCACGCGCTTTTTATCCCAACGGTCCACAGATTTGTCATCGCAATGCTCCATAAAACTTGTAATCACAATGCTCCATGCCGTTCTCATCACAATGCTCCATTACCCCTGTCATAACAATGCTCCTTAACCCCTGCCATCACAATGTTCCACGGCCTTGTCATCACAAAGCTCCATGACCCTTGTCATCACAATGCTCCAAGACCCCTGTAATCACAATGTTCCATGCCCTTGTCATCAAAAAGCACCATGACACATGTCATCAGAATGTTCCATGTCCTTCTCATCAAAATGCTCCATGCCCTTGTCATCACAATGCTCCAAGACCCCTGTAATCAAAATGCTCCATGCCCCTTTTCATCTCAATGCTCCATGAACCCTGTCATCACAATGCATCATGCCCATCATCATAATGTTTCCGGCTATTGTCAGCACAATGAAATCAAAATTCTCCATGATCTCTGTCATCACAATGTTCCATGACCCCTGTCATCACAATACTCCATGAACATTTTCAGCCCAATGCTCCATGACCCTTGTCATCACAATGATCCATGACCCCTGTATTCAGAATGCTCCGTGACACATGTCATCACAGTGCTCCATGACACCTGTCATCACAGTGCTCCATGCATTTGTCTGCAGAATTCTACATGATCTTGCCATTACAATGCTCTATGCGCTTGTCATCACAATGCTACAAGATCCCTGTAATCACAATGCTCCATGCCCCTTTTCATCTCAATGCTCCATGAACCCTGTCATCACAATGCACCATGCCCATCATCATAATGCTTCAGACTATTGTCATTAAAATGAAATCAAAAGTCTCCATGACCTCTGTCATCATAATGCTCCAATCCCTTGTGATCAGAATGTTCCATAACATTTATCATCACAACACCCCATGACTATCATCATCACAATTATCCTTGGTCTTCTGATCACAATGCTCCCTGATCTTTGTCATCACAATGCTCAATACACTTGTCTTCACAATGCTCCCTGACACATGTCATCAGTATGCTCCTTGAACCCTGTCATGACAAGGCTCCATGCCTTTTTCATCACAATGATCCATGCCCTTTTCATCACAATGCTCCACGACACCTGTAATCACAATGCTCCATGCCCTTGTCATCAAAAAGCTCCATGAGGCATGTCATCAGAATGCTCCATGGACATTTCGTCACAATGCTCCATGTACCCTCTCATCACATTGCTCCATGCCCTTGTCATTACAATCCACTATGACCCATGTATCACATTGTTCCGTGCCCTTGTCATCACAATGCTCCAGCCCACTCTCATCACAATAATCTATGAAATATTTCAAACCAATGCTAAATGCCCTTCTCATCACAATGCTCCATTACCTCTGTCATATCAATGCACCATTACCACTGGCATCACAATGTTCCACGGCTTTGTCATCACAAGGCTCCTTGACCCTTGTCATCACAATGCTCCAAGAAACTTGTAATCAAAATTCTCCAAGCCCTTGTCATAACAAAGCTCCATGATGCATGTATCAGAAGGTTCCATGGCCTTCTCATCACAATGCTCCATGCCCTTGTCATCACAATGCTCCTAGACCCCTGTAATCACTACGATCCATACCCCTTTTCATCTCAATGCTCCATGAACCCTGTCATCCCAATGCACCATGCCCATCATCATAATGCTTCAGGCTATTGTCACTACAATGAAATCAAAATTCTCCATGACCTCTGTCATCATAATGCTCCAAACCCTTGTGATCACAATGTTCCATAACACTTATCATCACAACACCCCATGACGATCATCATCACAGTTATCCATGGTCTTCTCATCACAATGCTCCATGATCATTGTCATCAAAATGCTCAATACACTTGTTATCAAAATACTCCCTGACACCTGTCGTCAGTATGCTCCTTGAACCCTGTCATGACAAGGCTCCATGCATTTTACATCACAATGATCCATGCCTTTTCATCACAATGCTCCAAGTCCCCTATAATCACAATGCTCCATGGCCTTGTCAGCACAAAGCTCCATGACGCATGTCATCAGAATTCTCCATGGCCTTCTCCTCAAAATGCTCCATGCCCTTGTCATCACAATGCTCCAAGACCACTGTAATCACAATGCTCCATGCCCTTTTTCATTAGAATGCTCCATTGGACTTGTCATCACAAGTCTCCATGGTCATCTCATCAAAATGCTCCAGGACATTGTCATCACCATGCTCTATTCCCTTGTCATCACAATGCTCCATGACCCCTGTCATTACAATAATCCATTAAAATTTTCAGCCCAATGCTCCATGACTTTCTCATCACAATGCTCCATGACCAATATCATCACAATGCTCCATGACCACTGTCATCACAACCACCCATAAAACCTGAGAACACAATGATCCGGGACTCTTGTCATCACAGTGCTCCATGCCCTTGTCATCACAATGCACCATGTCCACTGTCATCACAATAATCTCTGAAACTTGTCAGACCAATGCTCCATTCCCCTGTCATCACAATGCTCCATGCCCTTGTTATCACAATGCTCCATGACCCTTGTCATCACAATTCTCCGTGACTCCAGTCATCACAATGTTCCATAACACCTGTCATCAAAATGCTCCATGACCCTTTTCATCCCAAAGCTCCATGATCCCTGGCATCACAATGTTCTATAACCCCGTCATCAAAATGTTCCATTACACTTTTCATCAAATTGCTGCATGACCCTGTCATCAAAATGCTCCCTGCCATTCTCATCACAGTGCACCACACACTTGTCATCAAAATGCTCCATGACATTTGTCATCACAAAGCTCCATGACCCTTGGCATCACAATGCTCCATGTCATTGTCATCACAATGCTCCATGAACCCTCTCATCACATTGCTCCATGCCCTTGTCATCACAAAGCTCCATGACACTTGTCATCACAATGCTCGATGCCCTTCTCATCACAATGCTCCACGCCCTGGTTATTACATTCCACCATGAGCCATGTATTACAGTGTACCGTGCCCTTGTCATCACAATGCTCCATGCCCTCTCTCATCACAATAATCCATGAAACATTTCAGACCAATGCTCAATGCCATTCTGATTACAATGCTCCATTACTTCTGTCATAACAATGCTCCATGACCGCTGCCATCACAATGTTCCACGGCCTTGTCATCAAAAGGCTCCATGACCCATGTCATCACAATGCTCCAAGACCCCTGTAATCACAATGACCCATGCTCTTGTCATCACAAAGCTCCATGACGCATGCCATCAGAATGTTCTATGGCATTCTCCTCACAATGCTCCATGCCCTTGTCATCACCGTGCTCCAAGACCCCTGTAATCACAAAGCTCCTTGCCCCTTTTCGTCAGAATGCTCCATGAGACTTGTCATCACAAGTCTCCATCGTCATCTCATCAAAATGCTCCAGGACCTTGTCATCACCAAGCTCCATTCCCTTGTCATCACAATGCTCCTTGACACCTGTCATCACAATACTCTATGAACATTTTCAACCCAATGCTCCATGACCGTCTTATCACAATGCTCCATGAGCAGTATCATCACAATGCTCCATGACCACTCTCATCACAATGCGCCATTCCCACTGTCATCACAATAATCCACGAAACTTATTAGACCAATGCTCCATGCCCTTGTCATCACAGTGCTCCATGCCCTTGCTATCACAATGTTCCAGGACCCCTGTAATCAGAATGCTCCATGCCCCTTTACATCAGTATGCTCCATGAGACCTGTCATCACAAGGATCCATGGTTTTCTCATCACAAAGCTCCAGGACCTTTTCATAACAATGCTTCACGACATTGTCATGAAAATTCTCAATGGCCCTTGTCATCATAATGCTCCAAGCCCTAGTCATCACAATGCTCCATTATATTTGTCATCACAATCCTCCATTAAATTTGGCATCACAATGCACCATGCCATTGTCATCGAAATGGACCATGACATATGTCATCACAATGCTCCCTGACACATGTTTTCAAACTACTACATGACTTTCTCATCACAATGCTCCATGCCCTTGTCATCACAATGCTCCATGACCCCTGTCTACACAATGCTCCATGACTCCAGTCATCACAATGCTTCATAACGTTTGTCATCACAACGGTCCATGCCCGTGTCATCACAAGGCTCTGTGTCCTTTGTAACCACAATGCTCCATGAACTTTTCATCACAATGCTCCGTGACCCTTGTCATCACAATGCTCCACGCCTTTGTCAGAACAGTGCTCCATGACACTTGTCATGAAAATGTGCCAAGGGCTTTCCATCACAATGATCCACCACCTTGTCATCGCTATGCTCCTTAAAATTGTAATCACAATGCCCCATGCACTTCTCATCCAAATGCTCTCTCACCTGAGTTATCACCATGTTCCCTCACTAGTCATCACAATCCTCCCTCACCCCTGTAATCAAAATGTTCCATGACCCCTGTCATCAACATGTTCCATTCCCTTGTAATCACAATGCTCCATGACCACTGTCATCACAATACTCCATGCACTTTTCATCACAATGCTCCATGAACTTTGTCATCACAATTTTCATTACATTGTCATCACAATGCTCACTGACATTTGTCGTCAGAATGCTCCATGAAACCTGTCACGAACAGTCTCCATGCCATTTTCATCACAATGCCCCATGCCGTTTTCATCACAATGCTCCATGCCATTGTCGACAAAATACTCCACAAGCTTGTCACCAGAATGCTCCATGACCCTTGTCATCACAATTCTCCATGCACTTGTCAATACAATGCTCCTTGAATCTTGTCATCGCAATGCTCCAAGCCATTGTCATCACAATGCCCTATTAACTTTGTCATCAGAATCCTCCATGACACTTGGCATCACAATGCTCCATGCCATCGTCATCACATTTGGCCATTACATATGTCATCACAATGCTCCCTGACACCTGTCTTCACAATACAGCATGACCTGGTCATCACAATGCTCAATGCCCTTGTCATCACAAAGCGCCATTCCAACTGTCATCGCAATAATCCATGAAACTTATTAGACCAATGTTCCATGCCCTTGTCATCACAATGTTCCATGCCCTTTTTATCACATTGCTCCATGTCCCCTGTATTCACAATGCTCCGTGACGCTTGTCATCACAGTGCTCCATGACACCTGTCATCACAATGCTCCATGCCTTTGTCAGCAAAATGCTACATGACCTTGTCATTATAATGCTCTATGCGCTTGTCATCACAATACTCCATTACCATTGTCATCACATCCTCCATGAACTTTGGGATCACATTGCTTCATGCCCTTGTCATCCCAATGCTCCATGCTCCTTGAAATCAAAATGATCCATGACCTCTGTCATCACAATGCTCCAAACCCTTGTGATCACCATCTTCCATAACACTTGTCATCACAACGCTCCATGATGCCTGTCATCACAATACTCCATGCCCTTTTCATCACAATGCTCCATAACCTTTGTCATCACAATTCTCAATATACATGTCATCACAATGCTCCCTGACATTGTCATCAGAATGCTCCTTGAAACCTGCCACGAAAAGGCTCCATGTCTTTTTCATCACAAAACCCCATGCCATTTTCATCACAATGCTCCATGCCATTGTCATCAAAATACTCCACAAGTTTGTCATCAGAGTGCTCCATGACCCTTTTCATCACAATTCTCCATGCAATTGTCAGCACAATGCTCCCTGTCCCATGTCATCGCAATGCTCCAAGCCATTGTCATCACAGTGTTCCATATCCTTTGTCATCAGAATCCTCCATGACAATTGGCATCACAATGCTCCATGCCATTGTCATCAAAATGGGCCATTACATATGTCATCACAATGCTCCCTGACACCTCTCTTCACAATACTGCATGACTTGGTCATCACAATGCTCCATGCCCTTGTCATCACTGTGTGCCATTGGAACTGTCATCACAACAATCCATGGAACTTATTAGACTAATGTTCCATGCCCTTGTCATCACAGTGCTCCATGCCCTAGTTATCAAAATGCTTCATGAGCTTTGTCATCACAATGGTCCATGACCTCATCATCAACAGTCTCTGTGACCTTTTTAACCTCAATGCTACATGAACTTTTCATCAAAATGCTCTTTGACCGTTGTCATCACAATACTCCATGCACTTCTCATCAAAATGCTCTCTCACCACTGATATCACAATGGTACATAACTATTTGTCACAATACTCCCTCACCCCTGTCTTCACAATGATCCATGACACCTGTCATCACATTGCTACATGCACTTATCATCACAGTGTTCGATGACCCCTGGCATCACAATGTTCCATAACATCTGTCATCAAAATGTTCCATGACACTTTTCATCAAATTGCTCCATGACCCTGTCATCACAATGCTCCCTACCCTTCTCATCACAATGCACAATGCCCTTGTCATCAAAATGCTCCATGACCTTTGTCATCACAAAGATCCATGACCCTTGGCATCACAATGCTTCATGTCATTGTCATCACAATGCAAAATGAAAGATCTCATCACATTGCTCCATGTCCTTGTCATCACAAACCTCCATGACACATGTCATCAGAATGCTCCATGGCCTTCTCATCACAATGCTCAATGCCCTTGCCATAACAATGTTCCATAACACCTGTCATAACAATGCTCCATGAACCCTGTAATCACGATGTTCCATGGCCTTGTCATCACCAGGCTCCATGACCCTTCTCATCACAATGCTCCAAGAACCCTGTAATCACAATGCTCCATGCCCGTTTTCATCTCAATGAACCATGAACCCTGTCATCACAATGCACCATGCCCATCATCATAATGCTTCATGCTATTGTCATCACAATGAAATCAAAAGGCTCCATGACATCTGACATAACAATGCTCCAAACCCTTGTGATCACAATATTCCATAACACTTGTCATCACAATGCCCCATGAAGCTCATCATCACAATTATCCATGGTCTTCTCATCACAATGCTCCATGACCTTTGTCATCACAATGCTCAATACACTTGTCATCAATATGCTCCCTGACCCTTGTTGTCTGTATGCTCCTTGAACCCTGTCATGACAAGGCTCCATGCCTTTTTTATCACAATGATCCATGCACTTTTCATCACAATGCTTCAAGACCCCTGTAATCACAAAGCTCCATGCCCTTGTCATCACAAAGCTCAATGACGTATGTCTTCAGAATGCTCCTTGTCCTTCTCCTCACAATGCTCCATGCCCCTGTCATCACAATGCTCCGTGACACCTGTCATCACAATGGTCCGTGATTCCAGTTATCACAATGCTTCATAACGTTTGTCATCACAATTGTCCTTGCCAGCGTCATCACAAGGCTCTGTGACCTTTGTAATCACAATGCTCCATGAACTTTTCATCACAATTCTCTGTGACCCTTGTCATCACAATGCTCCATGTCTTTGTCAGAACAATGCTCCATGACCATTGTCATCACAATGTGCCACGCGCATTTCATCACTACGGTCCACAATCTTATCATTGCAATGCTCCATTAACTTTGTATTCACAATGGTCCATGCCCTTCTCATCAAAATGCTCTCTCACCAGAGATATCACAATGTTCCATCACTAGTCATCACAATACTCCCTCAACCATGGAATCACAATGTTCCATGACCCTGTCATCACAATGCTACATCCCCTTATCATCACAATGTTCCATGACCTCTGACATCACAATGTTCCATAAGCCCTGTCATCAAAATGCTCCATGACACTTGTCATCACAATTCTCCATGCACTTGTCAGCACAATGCTCCCTGACCCTTGTCATCACAATGTTCCAAGCCATTGTCATCACAATGCTCCGTGACTCCAGTCATCCCAATGCTTCATGACTTTTGTCATCACAATGGTCCATGCCCCCGTCATCAACAGTCTCTGTGACCTTTTTAACCACAATGCTCCATGAACTTTTCATCACACTGCTCTTTGACACTTGTCATCACAATGCTCTATGCCTTTCTCAGCACAATGCTCTATGACCCTGGTCATCACAATGCTCCATGTGCTTGTCAGCACAATGCTCCATGACACATGTCATCACAGTGCACCATGCGCTTGTCATCACAGTGCTCCACAATCTTGTCATCACAATGCTCCATAAAACTTGTCATCACAATGCTCCATGCACTTCTCATCAAAATGCTCTCTCACCACTGATATCACAATGTTACATCACTATTCGTCACAATACTCCCTCACGTCTGTCATCACAATGATCCATGATTCCTGTCATCACAATGCTACATGCACTTATCATCACAATGTTCGATGACCCCTGATATCACAATGTTCCATAACCCCTGTCATCAAAATGTTCCTTGACACTTTTCATCAAATTGCTCCATGACACTGTCATCAAAATGATCCCTGCCCTTCTCATCACAATGCACAATGCCCTTGCCATCAAAATGCTCCATGACCTTTGTCATCACAAATATCCATGACCCTTGGCATCACATTGCTCCATGCCCTTATCATCACTAAGCTCCATGACACATTTCATCAGAATGCTCCATGGATTTCTCATCACAATGCTCCATGCCCTTTCCTTTAAAATGCTCCATTACCCCTGTCATAACATTGCTCCATGACAACTGCCATCACGATGTTCCATGGATTTGTCATCACAAGGCTCCATGACCCTTCTCATCACATTGTTCCAAGACCACTGTAATCACAATGCTCCATGCCCATTTTCATCTCAATGATCCAAGATCCCTGTAATCACAATGCACCATGCTCATCATCATAATGCTTCATGCTATTGTCCTCACAATGAATTCAAAATGCTCCATGACCTCTGTCATAACAATGCTCCAAACCCTTGTGATCACCATATTCCGTAACACTTGTCATCACAATGCCCCATGACGCTCGTCATCACAATTATCCATGGTCTTCTCATCACAATGCCCCATGACGCTCGTCATCACAATTATCCATGGTCTTCTCATCACAATGCTCCATGACCTTTGTCATCACAATGCTCTATACACTTGTCATCAATATGCTCCCTGACACTTGTTGTCTGTATGCTCCTTGAACCCTGTCATGACAAGGTTCCATGCCCTTTTCATCACAATGCTCCAAGACCCCTGTAATCACAATGCTCCATGCACTTGTCATCACAAAGCTCAATGACGCCTGTCCTCAGAATGCTCCTTGGCCTTCTTTTCACAATGCTCCATGCCCTTGTCATCACAATGTTCCAAGACCCCAGTAATCACAATGGTCCATGCTCCTTTTCATCAGTATGCTATATGAGACTTGTCATCACAAGGCTCCATGGATTTCTCATCACAATGCTCCAGGACCTTGTCAACACAATGCTTCACGAACTTGTCATGAAAATTCTCAATGGCCCTTGTCATCATAGTGCTCCAAGCCCTAGTCATCACAAAGCTCCATTGTATTTGTCATCACAATCCTCCATTACATTTGGCATCACAATGCTCCATGCCATTGTCATCGCAATGAACCATGACATATGTCATCACAATGCTCCCTGACACCTGTCTTCACAATACTCCATGACATTCTCATCACCATGATCCATGCCCTTGTCATCACAATGCACCATGTCCACTGTCATCACAATAATCTATGAAACTTGTCAGACCAATGCTCCATGCCCCTGTCACCACATTGCTCCATGCCCTTGTCATCACAATGCTCCATGACCCCTATCATCACAATGCTCCGTGACTCCAGTCATCACAATGCTTCATAACGTTTGTCAACAAAACGGTCCATGCCCGCGTCATCACAAGACTCTGTGACCTTTGTAACCACAATGCTCCATGAACTTTTCATCACAATGCTCCATGACACTTCTCATCACAATGCTCCATGTCTTTGTCAGAACAATGCTCCATGACACTTGTCATCACAATGTGCCACGTGCTTTTCATCACATCGGTCCACAACCTTGTCATCGCTATGCTCCATAAACCTTGTAATCACAATGCTCCAGGCACTTCTCATCCAAATGCTCTCTCACCAGAGATATCACAGTGTTCCATCACTAGTCATCGCAATACTCCCTCACCCCTGTAATCATAATGTTCCATGACACCTGTCATCACAATGCTACATACCCTTATCATCACAATATTCCGTGACCCCTGGCATCACAATGTTCCATAACCCCTGTCATTAAAGTGCTCCATGACCCTTTGCATCCCAAAGCTCCATGAACTCTGACATCACAATGTTCTATAACACTTGCCCTCAAAATGTTCCATTACACTTTTAATCAAATTGCTGCATGAACCTGTAATCAAAATGCTCCCTGCCCTTCTCATTACAATGCACCACACCATTGTCATCGAAATGCTCCTTGTTATTTGTCATCACAAATCTCCATGACCCTTGTCATCAAAAAGCTCCATGACACTTGTCATCACAATGCTCGATGCCCTTCTCATCACAATGCTCCATGCCTTTGTCATTACAATCCTCCATGAACCATGTATCAGAGTGTTCCGTGCCCTTGTCATCCCAAAGCTCCAAGCCCACTCTCATCACAATAATCCATGAAATATTTTAGACCAAAGCTCAATGCCCTTCTCATCACAATACTCCATTACCTCTGTCACAACAATGGTCCATGAAACCTGCCATCACAGTGTTCAATGGCATGTCATCACAAGGCTCCATGACCCTTGTCATCACAATGCTCCAAGACCACTGTAATTACAATGCTCCATGCCCTTGTCATCACACTGCTCCATGACGCATGTCATCAGAATGTTCCATGGCCTTCTCATCACAATGCTCCATGCCCTTGTCATCACAATGCTCCAAGACCCCGGTAATCACAATGCTCCATTCCTCTTTTCATCTCAATGCTCCATGAACCCTGTCATCACAATGCACCATGCCCATCATCATAATGTTTCATGCTATTGTCATCACAATGAATTCTAAATTCTCCATGACCTCTGTCATCATAATGCTCCAAACCCTTGTGATCACAATGTTCCATAAGACTTATCATCACAACACCGCATGACGCGCATCATCACAATTATCCATGGTCTTCTCATCACAATGCTCCATGACCTTTGTCATCAAATGCTCCATGTCCTTTTCATCACAATGCTCCAAGACCATTGTAATCACAATGCTCCATTCCCCTTTTCATCTCAATGCTCCATGAATCCTGTCATCACAATGAACCATGCCCATCATCATAATGATTCCGGCTATTGTCATCACAATGAAATCAAAATTCTCCATGACCTCTGATATCACAATGCTCCATGACCCCTGTCATCACAATACTCGATGAACATTTTCAGCCAAATGCTACATGACTCTTGTGATCACAATGATCCATGCCCTTGTCATCCCAATGCTCCATGACCCCTGTATTCACAATGCTCCATGACGCTTGTCATCACAGTGCTCCATGACAGCTGTCATCGCAATAATCCATGAAACTTATTAGACGAATGCTCCATGACCTTGTCATCACAATGCTCCATGACACTTGTCATCACAATGCTCCATGAACTTTTCATCACAATGTTCTTTGATCCTTGTCATCACAATTCTCTATGCCTTTCTCAGCACAATGCTCCATGACACTTGTCATCACAATGCTCCATGCGCTTGTCAGCACGATGCTCCATGACACATGTCATCACAATGCACCATGCACTTGTCATCACAGTGCTCCACAATCTTGTCATCACAATGTTCCATCAAACTTGTCATCACAATGCTCCATGCACTTCTCATCAAAATGCTCTCTCACCACAGATATCACAATGTTACATCACTATTCGTCACAATACTCCCTCACCCTGTTATCACAATGTTCCATGACTCCTGTCCTCACAATGCTACATGCACTTATCATCACAATGTTCGATGACCACTGACATCACAATGCTCCATAACACCTGTCATCAAAATGCTCCATGACCTTTTTCATAAAAATGCTCCATGACCCCTGACATCACAATGTTCCATAACCTCTGTCATTAAAATATTATGTGACCCTTTTCATCAAATTGCTCCATGGCCCTGTCATCACAATGCTCCCTGCCCTTCTCATCACAGTGCACAACGCACTTGTCATCAAAATGCTCCATGACCTTTGTCATCACAAAGATCCATGACCATTGGCATCACAAAGCTCCATGTCATTGTCATCACAATGCTCCATGAACACTCTCATCACATTGTTCCATGCCCTTGTCATCACAAAGCTCCATGACACATGTCATCAGAATGCTCCATGGCCTTCTCATCCCAATGCTGCATGCACTTGCCATCACAATGCTCCATTAGCCTGTCATAAAAATGCTCCATGACCCCTGCCATCACGATGTTCTGTGGCCTTGTCATTACAAGGCTCCATGACCCTTCTCATCACAATGCGCCAAGACCCCTGTAATCACAATGCTCCATGCCCCTTTTCATCTCAATGATCCATGAACCCTCTCATCACAACGCACCATGTCCATCATCATAATGCTTCATGCTATTGTCATCACAATGAAATCAAAATGCTCCATGACCTCTGTCATAACAATTCTCCAAAAACTTGTGATCACAACATTCCATAACACTTGTCATCACAGTGCCCCATGACGCTCGTCATCACAATTATCCATGGTCTTCTCATCACAATGCTCCATGACCATTGTCATCACAATGCTCAATACAATTGTCATCAAAATGCTCCCTGACACATGTTGTCTGTATGCTCCTTGAACCCTGTCATGACAAGGCTCCATGCATTTTTCATCACAATGATCCATGCCCTTTTCATCACAATGCTCCAAAACCACTTTATACACAATGCTCCATGCCCTTGTCATCACAAAGCTCAATGAAACATATCTTCAGAATGCTCCTTCGCCTTCTCATCACAATGCTCCATGCCCTAGTCTTCACAATGCTCCAAGACCCCTGTAATCACAATGCTCCATGCCCCTTTTCATCAGTATTCTCCATGAGATTTGTCATCACAAGACTCTATGCATTTCTCATCACAATGCTCCAGGACCTTGTCATCACAATGCTTCACGACCTTGTCATGAAAATTCTCAATGGCCTTTGTCATCATAATGCTCCAAGCTCTAGTCATCACAATGCTCCAATATATTTGTCATCAAAATCCTCCATTACATTTGGCATCACAATGCTCCCTGCCAATTTCTTTGCAATGGACCATGACATATGTCATCACAATGCTCCCTGACACCTGTCTTCACAATACTCCATGACCTTCTCATCACAATGATCCATGCCCTTGTCATCACAATGCACCATGTCCACTGTCATCACAATAATCTATGAAACTTGTCAGAACAATGCTCCATGCCCCTGTCACCACAATTCTCCATGCCCTTGTCATCACAATGCTCCATGACCACTGTCATCACAGTGCATCATGCCCATCATCATAATACTTCCGGCTATTGTCAGCAAAATGAAATCAAAATTCTCCATGACCTCTGTCATCACAATGCTCCATGACCCCTGTCATCACAATACTCCATGAATATTTTCAGCCCAATACTCCATGACCCTTGTCATCACAATCATCCATGCCCTTGTCATCCCAATGCTCCATGACCCCTGTATTCACAATGCTCCGTGACGCTTGTCATCACAGTGCTTCATGACACCTGTCATCACAATGCTCCATGATTTTGTCAGCAAAATGCTACATGACCTTGTCATTTCAATGCTCTATGCGCTTGTCATCACAATACTCCATTTCCATTGTCATCACAATCCTCCATGAATCTTGGGATCACATTGCTTCATGCTCTTGTCATCACAATGCTCCATGTTCCTTGAAATCAATATGATCCATGACCTCTCTCATCACAATGCTCCAAACACTTGTGATCACAATGTCCCATAACACTTGTCATCACAACGCTCCATGATGCCTGTCATCACAATACTCCATGCCCTTTTCATCACAATCCTCCATGACATTTGTCATCACAATTCTCAATACACTTGTCATCGCAATGCTCCCTGACACTGGTCATCAGAATGCTCCTTGAACCCTGTCACAAAACGGCTCCATGCCTTTTTCATCAGAATGCCCCATGACGTTTTCATCACAATGCTCCATGCCATTGTCATCAAAATACTCCACAAGCTTGTTATCAGAATGCTCCATGACACATGTCATCACAATTCTCCATGCACTTGTCAGCACAATGCTCCCTGACATTTTTCATAACAATGCTCCAAGCCATTGCCATCACAATGCTCCATTACCTTTGTCATCAGAATCCTCCATGACATTTGGCATCACAATGCTCCATGCCATTGTCCTCACAATGGGCCATTACATATGTCATCACAATGCTCCCTGACACCTCTCTTCACAATACTGCATGACCTGGTCATCACAATGCTCCATGCCCATGTCATCACAATGCGCCATTCCAACTGTCATCGCAATAATCCATGCAACTTATTAGACCAATGCTCCATGCCCTTGTCATCACAATGCTCCATGCCCTTGTTATCACAATGCTCCATGACCCCTGTCCTCACAATGCTCCGTGACTCCAGTTATCACAATGCTTCATGACCTTTGTCATCACAGTGGTCCATGCCCTCCTCATCAACAGTCACTGTGACCTTTTTAACCACAATGCTATATGAAGTTTTCATCAAAATGCTCTTTGACCCTTGTCATCACACTGATCCATGCACTTCTCATCAAAATGCTCTCTGACCTCTGATATCACAATGTTACATGACTATTCGTCACAATATTCCCTCACCTCTGTCATCAAAATGTGTCATGACTCCTGTCATCACAATGCTACATGCACTTATCATCACAATGTTCGATGACCCCTGGCATCACAATGTTCCATAACCCCTCTCATCAAAATGTTCCATGACACATTTCATCAAATTGCTCCATGACCCTGTCATCACAATGCTCCCTACCCTTCTCATCACAATGCACAACGCCCTTGTCATCAAAATGCTCCATGACCTTTGTAATCACAAAGATCCATGACACTTGGCATCACAATGCTCCATGTCATTGTCATCACAATGCTCCATGAAGGTTCTCATCACATTGCTCCATGTCCTTGTCATCACAAACCTCCATGACACATGTCATCAGAATGCTCCATGGCCTTCTCATCACAATGCTCCATGCCCTTGCCATCACAATGCTCCATTAGCCCTGTCATAACAATGCTCCATGAACCCTGTTATCACGATGTTCCATGGCCTTGTCATCACAAGGCTCCATGACCCTTCTCATCAAAATGCTCCAAGACCCCTGTAATCACAATGCTCCATGCCCGTTTTTCATCTCAATGATCCATGAATCCTGTCATCACAATGCACCATGCCCATCATCATAATTCTTCATGCTATTGTCATCACAATGAAATCAAAATGCTCCATGACCTCTGTCATAACAATGCTCCAAACCCTTGTGATCACAATATTCCATAACACTTGTCATCACAATGCCCCATGAAGCTCGTCATCACAATTATCCATGGTCTTCTCATCACAATGCTCCATGACCTTTGTCATCACAATGATCAATAAACTTGTCATCACAATGCTCCCTTCCACTTGTTGTCTGTATGCTCCTTGAACCCTGTCATTACAAGGCTCCATGCCTTTTTCATCACAATGATCCATGCACTTTTCATCACAGTGCTCCAAGTCCCCTGCAATCACAAAGCGCCATGCCCTTGTCATCACAACGCTCAATGATGTATGTCTTCAGAATGCTCCTTGGCCTTCTCCTCACAATGCTCCATGCCCTTGTCATCACAATGCTCCATGACACCTGTCATCACAATGCTCCGTGATTCCAGTCATCACAATGCTTCATAACGTTTGTCGTCACAATGGGCCATGCCAGCGTCATCACAAGGCTCTGTGACGTTTGTAACCACAATGCTCCATGAACTTTTCATCACAATTCTCTGTGACCCTTGTCATCACAATGCTCCATGTCTTTGTCAGAACAATGCTCCATGACCATTGTCATCACAATGTGCCAGGCACATTTCATCACAACGGTCCACAACCTTATCATTGCAATGCTCCATAAACTTTGTAATCACATTGGTCCATGCCCTTCTCATCAAAATGCTCTCTCACCAGAGATATCACAATGTTCCATCAGTAGTCATCACAATACTTCCTCACTCCTGGAATCACAATGTTCCATGACCCTGTCATCACAATGCTACATCCCCTTATCATCAAAATGTTCCATGACCTCTGACATCACAATTTTCCATAAGCCCTGTCAGCAAAATGCTCCATGACCCTTGTCATCACAATTCTCCAGGCACTTGTCAGCACAATGCTCCCTGACGCTTGTCATCACAATGTTCCAAGCCATTGTCAACACAGTGCTCCAGAATCTTGTCATCACAATGCTCCATAACACTTGTCATCACAATGCTCCATGCACTTCTCATCAAAATACTCTCTCACCACTGATATCACAATGTTACATCACTGTTCGTCACAATACTCCCTCTCCTCTGTCATCACAATGTTCCATGACTCCTGTCATCACAATGCTACATGCACTTATCATCACAATGTTCGATGACCCCTGACATCACAATGTTCCATAACCCCTGTCATCAAAATGTTCCTTGATACTTTTCATCAAATTGCTCCATGACCCTGTCATCACAATGCTCCCTGCACTTCTCATCACAATGCACAACGCCCTTGTCATCAAAATGCTCCATGACCTTTGTCATCACAAAGATCCATGACCCTTGGCATCACAATGCTCCATGTCATTGTCATCACAATGCTCCATGAACGCTCTCATCACATGGCTCCATGCCCATGTCTTCACAAAGCTCCATGACACATGTCATCAGAATGCTCCATGGCCTTCTCATCACAATGCTCCATGCCCTTGCCATCACAATGCTCCATTACCCCAGTAATAACAATGCTCCATGACCTCTGCCATCACGATGTTCCATGGCCTAGTCATCACAAGTCTCCATGACCCTTCTCATCACATTGATCAAAGACCCCTGTAATCACAATGCTCCATGCCCATTTTCATCTCAATGATCCATTATCCCTGTAATCATAATGCTCCATGCCCCTTTTCATCTCAATGATCCATGAACCCTGTCATCACAATGCACCATGCCCATCATCATATTGCTTCATGCTATTGTCATCACAATGAAATCAAAATGCTCCATGACCTCTGTCATAACAATGCTCCAAACCCCTGTGATCACAATATTCCATAACACTTGTCATCACAATGCCCCATGACGCTCGTCATCACAATTATCCATGGTCTTCTCATAACAATGCTCCATGACCTTTGTCGTCACAATGATCAATACACTTGTCATCACAATGCTCCCTGCCACTTGTTGTCTGTATGCTCCTTGAACCCCGTCATTACAAGGCTCCATGCCTTTTTCATCACAATGATCCATGCCATTTTCATCACAATGCTCCAAGACCCCTGTAATCACAATGCTCCATGCGCTTGTCATCACAGAGTTCAATGACGCATGTCCTCAGAATGCTCCTTGGCCTTCTCTTCACAATGCTCCATGCCATTTTCATCACAATATTCCAAGACCCCTGTAATCACAATGGTCCATGCCCCTTTTCATCAGTATGCTATATGAGACTTGTCATCACAAGGCTCCATGGATTTCTCATCACAATGCTCCAGGACCTTGTCATCACAATGCTTCACGAACTTGTCATGAAAATTCTCAATGGCCCTTGTCATCATAGTGCTCCAAGCCCTAGTCATCACAATGCTCCATTTTATTTGTCATCACAATCCTCCAATACAATTGGCATCACAATGCTCCATGCCAATGTCATCGCAATAGACCATGACATATGTCATCACAATGCTTCCTGACACCTGTCTTCACAATACTCCATGACCTTCTCATCACCATGATCCATGCCCTTGTCATCACAATGCACCATGTCCACTGTCATCACAATAATCTATGAAACTTGTCAGACCAATGCTCCATGCCCCTGTCATCACACTGCTCCATGCCCTTGTCATCACAATGCACCATGACCCCTATCATCACAATGCTCCATGACTCCAGTCATCACAATTCTTCATAAAGTTTGTCATCAAAATGGTCCTTACCCGCGTCATCACAAGGCTCTGTGACCTTTGTAACCACAATGCTCCATGAACTTTTCATCACAATGCTCCGTGACACTTCTCATCACAATGCTCCATGTCTTTGTCAGAACAATGCTCCATGATCCTTGTCATCACAATGTGCCACATGCTATTCATCACATCAGTCCACAACCTTGTCATCGCTATGCTCCATAAACCTTGTAATCACAATGCTCCATGAACTTCTCATCCAAATTCTCTCTCACCAGAGATATCACAATGTTCCATCACTAGTCATCACAATACTCCCTCACCCCGGTAATCATAATATTACATGACCCCTGTCATCACAATGCTACATACACTTATCATCACAATGTTCCATGACCCCTGGCATCACAATGTTCCATAACCCCTGTCATCCAAGTGCACCATGACCCTTTTCATCCCAAAGCTCCATGACCCCTGACATCACAATGTTCTATAACCCCTGCCCTCAAAATGTTCCATTACACTTTTAATCAAATTGCTGCATGAACCTGTAATCAAAATGCTCCCTGCCCTTCTCATCACAATGAACCACACCATTGTCATCAAAATGCTCCCTGTTATTTGTCAAAACTAATCCCCATGACACTTGGCATCACAATGCTCCATTTCTTTGTCATCACAATGCTCCATGAACACTCTCATCACATTGCTCCATGCCCTTGTCATCACTAAGCTCCATGACACTTGTCATCACTATGCTCGATGCCCTTCTCATCACAATGCTCCATGCCCTTGACATTACAATCCTCCATGAACCATGTATCACAGTGTTCCGTGCCATTGTCATCCCAGTGCTCCATGCCCACTCTAATCACAATAAACCATGAAACATTTTAGACCAAAGCTCAATGCCATTCTCATTCCAATGCTCCATTACCTCTGTCATAACAATGCTCCATGACCCCTGCCATCACAGTGTACAATGGCATGTCATCACAAGGCTCCATGACCTTTGTCATCACAATGCTGCAAGACCACTTTAATCACAATGCTCCATGCCCTTGTCATCACAGTGCTCCATGACGCATGTCATCAGAATGTTCCATGGCCTTCTCATCACAATGCTCCATGCCCTTGTCATCACAATGCTCCAAGACCCCGGTAAGCACAATGCTCCATTCCCCTTTTCATCTCAATGCTCCATGAACCCTGTCATCACAATGCACCATGCCCATCATCATAATGTTTCAGGCTATTGTCATCACAATGAAATCAAAATTATCCATGACCTCTGTCATCATAATGCTCCAAACCCTTGTGATCACAATGTTCCATAAGATTATCATCACAACACCCCATGACGCTCATCATCACAATTATATATGGTCTTCTCATCACAATGCTCCATGACGTTTGTCATCACAATGCTCAATACACTTGTCATCACAATGCTCCCTGACACTTGCGTCAGTACGCTTCTTGAACCCTGTCATGACAAGGCTCCATGCCTTTTCCATCACAATGATACATGCCCTTTTCATTGCAATGCACCAAGACACCAGTAATCACAATGCTCCACGACCTTCTCATCACAATGCTCCATGGCCAGTATCATCACAATGCTCCATGACCACAGTCACCACAACACACCATGACACCTGACAACACAATGATCCGGAACTCTTGTCATCACAATGCTCCATTCCCTAGTCATCACAATGCTCCATGACCCCTGTCATCACAGTACTCCATGAACATTTTCAGCCCAATGCTCCATGATCCTTGTCATCACATTGAACCATGCCGTTGTCATCCCAATGCTCCATGACCACTGTATTCACAATGCTTCTTGACGCTTGTCATCACAGTGTTCCATGACACCTGTCATCACAATGCTCCATGCCTTTGTCAGCAAATGCTATATGACCTTGTCATTACAATGCTCTATGCGCTAGTCATCAGAGTACTCCATTGCCATTGTCATTACAATCCTCCATGAACCTTGGGATCACATTGCTTCATGCCCTTTTCATCACAATGCTCCATGCTCCTTGAAATCAAAATGATCCATGACCTCTGTCATCACAATTCTCCAAACCCTTGTGAGCACAATGTTCCATAACACTTGTCATCACAACGCTCCATGATGCCTGTCATCAAAATACTCCATGCCCTTTTCATCACAATGCTCCATGACCATTGTCATCACAATTCAAAATACACTTGTCATTACAATGCTTCCTGAAACTTGTCGTCAGAATGCTCCTTGAAACCTGTCACGAAAAGGCTCCATGCCTTTTTCATCACAATACCCCATGCCCTTTTCTTCACAATGCTCCATGCCATTGTCATCAAAATACTCCACAAGCATGTCATCAGAATGTTCCATGATACTTGTCATCACAATTCTCCATGCACTTGTCAGCACAATGCACCCTGACCCTTGTCATCACAATGCTCCAAGCCATTGTCATCAAAATGCTCCAGTACCTTTGTCATCAGAATCCTCCATGACACTTGGCATCACAATGCTCCATGCCATTGTCATCACAATGGGCCATTACATATCTCATCACAATGCTCCCGGACACCTGTCTTCACAATACTGCATGACCTGGTCATCACAATGCTCCATGCCCTTGTCATCACAATGCGCCATTCCAACTGTCATCACAATAATCCATGCAACTTATTAGACCAATGTTCCATGCCCTTGTCATCACAATGCTCCATGCCCTTGTTATCACAATGGGCCATTACATATGTCATCAAATTGCTCCCTGACACCTATCTTCACATTACTGCATGACCTGTTCATCACAATGCTCCATGCCCTTGCCATCACAGTGCGCCATTCCAACTGTCATCGAAATAATCCATGAAACATACTAGACCAATGTTCCATGCCCTTGTCATCACAATGCTCCATGTCCTTGTTATTACAATGCTCCATGACCCCTGTCCTCACAATCCTCCGTGATTCCAGTCATCACAATGCTTCATGACCTTTTTCATCACAATGCTCCATGCCCTCGTCATGAGCAGTCTCTGTGACCTTTTTAACCACAATGCTCCATGAAATTTTCATCACAATGCTCTTTGACCCTTCTCATCACAATGCTCCATGTGCTTGTCAGCACAGTGCTCCATGACACATGTAATCACAATGAACCATGCGCTTGTCATCACAGTGCTCCACAATCTTGTCATCACAATGCTCCATAATATTTGTCATCACAATGCTCCATGCACTTCTCATCAAAATGCTCTCTCACCACTGATATCACAATGCTACATCACTATTTGTCACAATACCCCCTCAGCCCTGTCATCACAGTGTTCCATGACTCCTGTCATAACAATGCTACATGCACTTATCATAACAATGTTGGATGACCCATGACATCTCAATGTTCCTTAACCCCTGTCATCAAAATATTCCATGACACTTTTCATCAAATTGGTCCATGACCCTGTCATCACAATGCTCCCTGCCATTCTCATTCCAATGCACAACGCCCTTGCCATCAAAATGCTCCATAACCTTTGTCATCACAAAGATCCATGACCCTTGGCATCACAATGCTACATGTCATTGTCATCACAATGCTCCATGAACGCTCTCATCACATTGCTCCATGCCCTTGGCTTCACATAGCTCCATGACACATGTCATCAGAATGCTTCATGGCCTTCTCATCACAATGCTCCATGCCCTTGCCATCACAAAGCTCCATTACCCCTGTCATAACAATGCTCCATGTCCCCTGCCATCACGATGTTCCATGGCCTTGTCATCACAAGGCTCCATGACCCTTCTCATCACAATGCTTCAAGAACACTGTAATCACAATGCTCTATGCCACTTTTCATCTCAATGATCCATGAAACCTGTCATCACAATGCACCATGCCCATCATCATAATGCTTCATGCTATTGCCATCACAATGAAATCAAAATGTTCCATGACCTCAATCATAACAATGCTCCAAACCCTTGTGATCACAATATTCCATAACACTTGTCATATCAATGCCCCATGACGCTCGTCATCACAATTATCCATGGTCTTCTCATCACAATGCTCCATGACCTACGTCATCACAATGCTCAATACACTTTTCATCAAAATGCTCCCTGACACTTGTTGTCTGTATGCTCCTTGAGCCCTGTCATGACAAATCTCCATGGTTTTTTCATCATAATGATCCATGCCATTTTCATCACAACGATCCAAGACCCATGTAATCACAATGCTCCATGAACTTGTCATCACAAAGCTCAATGACGCATGCCATCAGAATGCTCCTTGGTCTTCTCCTCACAGTGCTCCATGCCCTTGTCATCACAATGTTCCAAGACCCGTGTAATCACAATTCTCCATGCCCCTTTTCATCACAATGCTCCATGAGAGTTGTCATTAAAATTGTCCATGGTCTTCTCATCACAATGCTCCAGGACCTTGTCATCACCATGCTCCATTCCCTTGTCATCACAATGCTCCATGACACCTGTCATCACAGTAATCCATGAGCATTTTCAGCCCAATGCTCCACGACCTACTCATTCCAATGCTCCATGGCCAATATCATCACAATGCTCCATGACCACTGTCATCACAACACTCCATGACACCTGACAACACAATGATCCAGGACTCTTGTCATCACATTGCTCCATTCCCTAGTCATCACAATGCACCATGAGACTTGTCATCACAAAGCTCCAAGACCCCTTACATCACAATGTTCTATAACCCCTGACATCAAAATGTTCCATTACACTTTTTATCAAATTGCTGCGTTACCCGGTCATCAAACTGCTCCCTGCAATTCTCATCACAATGCACCATGACACTTGGCATCACAATGCTCCATGTCATTGTCATCACAATGCTCCATGAACCCTCTCATCACATTGCTCCATGCCCTTGTCATCACAAAGCTCCATGACACATGTCATCACAATGCTCGATGCGTTCTCATCACAATGCTCTATGCCCCTGTCATTACAATCCTCCATGACCCATGTATCACAGTCTTCCGTGCCCTTGTCATCACAGTGCTCCATGCCCACTCTCATCACAATAATCCTTGAAATATTTCAGACCAATGCTCAATGCCCTTCTCATCAAAATGCTCTATTACTTCTGTCATAACAATGATCCATGACCACTGCCATCACAATGTTCCACGGCATAGTCATCACAAGGCTCCATGACCCTTGTCATCACAATGCTCCAAGAACCCTGTAATCACAATGCTCCATGCCCTTGTCATCACAATGCTCCAAGATCCCTGTAATCACAATGCTCCATGCCCTTTTTCATCTCAATGCTCCATGAAGCCTGTCATCACAATGCACCATGCCCATCATCATAATGCTTCATGCTATTGTCATCACAATGAAATCAAAATTCTCCATGACCTCTGTCATCATAATGCTCCAAAACCTTGTGATCACAATGTTCCATAACACTTTTCATCACAACACCCCATGACGATCATCATCACAATTATCCATGGCCTTCCCATCACAATGCTCCATGACTTTTGTCATCACAATTCTCAATACATTTGTCATCACAATGCTCCCTGACACTTGTCATCAGAATGCTCCTTGAACCCTGTCACGAAAAGGCTCCATCCCTTTTTCATCACAATGCTCCATGCCGTTTTCATCACAATACTCCATTCAATTGTCATCAAAATACTCCAAAAGCTTGTCATCAGAGTGTTCCTCGACCCTTGTCATCACAATTCTCCATGCACTTGTCAGCACAATGCACATTGACCCTTGTCATCGCAATGCTCCAAGCCATTGTCATCACAATGCTCCATTACCTTTGTCATCAGAATCCTCCATGACACTTGGCATCACAATGCTCCATGCAATCGTCATCACAATGTTCCATGTGCTTTTTATCACAATGCTCCATGACCCCTGTCATCACAATGCTCCGTGACTCCAGTCATCACAGTGCTTCATGACCTTTGTCATCACAATGGTCCATGCCCTCGTCATCAACAGTCTCTGTGACCTTTTTAACCACAATGCTCCATGAACTATTCATCACAATGCTCTTTGACCCTTGTCATCACAATGATCTATGCCTTTCTCCGCACACTGCTCCATGACCCTTGTCATCACAATGCTCCATGCGCTTGTCAGCACAATGCTCCGTGACACATGTCATCACAATGCATCATGCGCTTATCATCACAGTGCTCCACAATCTTGTCAACACATTGCTCCATAAAATTTGTCATCACAATGCACCATGCATTTCTCATCAAAATGCTCCCTCAACACTGATATCACAATGCTACATCACTATTTGTCACAATACTCCCTCACCCCTGTCATCACAGTGTACCATGACTCTTGTCATCACAATGTTACTTGCACATATCATCACAATGTTTGATGACCCATGACATCACCATGTTCCATAACACCTGTCATCAAAATGTTCCATGACACTTTTCATCAAATTGATCCATGACCCTGTCATCACAATGCTCCCTGCCCTTCCCATCACAATGCACAACGCCCTTGCCATCAAAATGCTCCATGACTTTTGTCATCACAAAGATCCATGACACTTGGCATCACAATCTTCCATGCCATTGTCATCACAATGCTCCATGAACGCTCTCATCACATTGCTCCATGCCCTTGTCTTCACATAGCTACATGACACATGTCATCAGAATGCTCCATGACCTTCTCATCACAATGCTCCATTAACACTGTCATAACAATGCTCCATGACCCCTGCCATCACGATGTTCCATGGCCTTGTCATCACAAGGATCCATGACCCTTCTCATCACAAGGCTCCAAAAACACTGTAATCATAATGTTCTATGCCCCTTTTCAACTCAATGATCCATGAACCTTGTCATCACAATGCACCATGCCCATCATCATATTGCTTCTTGCTATTGTCATCACAATGAAATCAAAATGCTCCATGAACTCTGTCATAACAATGCTCCAAACCCTTGTGATCACAATATTCCATAACACTTGTCATCACAATGCCCCATGACGCTCGTCATCACAATTATCCATGGTCTTCTCATCAAAATGCTCCATGACCTTCATCATCACAATGCTCAATACACTTGTCATCAAAATGCTCCCTGACACTTGTTGTCTGTATGCTCCTTTTACCCTGTCATGACAAGGCTCCATGCCTTTTTCATCACAATGATCCATGCCCTTTTCATCACAATGCTCCAAGACCCATGTAATCACGAAGCTCCATGCCCTTGTCATCAAAAAGCTCAATGATGCATGCCATCAGAATGCTCCTTGGTCTTCTCCTCACAATGCTCCATGTCCTTGTCATCACAAAGTTCCAAGACCCCTGTAATCACAATGCTCCATGCCCCTTTTCATCAGTATGCTCCATGACCCCTGTCATCACCATGCTCCGTGACTCCAGTCATCACAATGCTTCATCACGTTTGTCATCACAACGGTCCATGCCCGCGTCATCACAAGGCTCTGTGTCCTTTGTAACCACAATGTTCCATGAACATTTCATCACAATGCTCCGTGACCCTTGTCATCACAATGCTCCATGACTTTGTCAGAACAATGCTCCATGACCCTTGTCATCACAAAGTGACACGGACTTTTCATCAAAATGATCCACAACCTTGTCCTCGCTATGCTCCATAAACCTTGTAATCACAATGCTCTATGCACTTCTCATCAAAATGCTCTCTCACCTGAGATATCACAATGATCCATCACTAGTTATCACAGTCCTCCCTCACCCCTGTAATCACAGTGTTCAATGACCGCTGTCATCACAGTGCTACATCCCCTTATCAACACAATGTTCCATGACCCCTGACATCACAATGTTCCATAACCCCTGTCATCAAAATGCTCCATGACCCTTTTCATCCCAAAGCTCCATGACCCATGTCATCACATTGTTCTATAACCCCTGTCATCTAAATGTTCCATTACACTTTTTATCAAATTGCTCCATGACCCTGTCATCAAAAGTCTCCCTGCCCTTCTCATCACAATGCACCACACACTTTACATCAAAATGCTCCATGACATTTGTCATCACAAATCTCCATGACCCTTGGCATCAAAATACTCCATGCCCTTGTCATCACAAAGCTCCATGACACTTGTCATCACAATGCAATATGCCCTTGTCATCACAATGATCCATGCCCACTCTCATCTCAATAATCCATGAAACATTTCAGACAATTGCTCAATGTCCTTCTCATCACAATGCTCCATTACCTCTGTCATAACAATGCACCATGACACCTGCCATCACTATGTTCCACGGCCTTGTCATCACCAAGCTCGATGACCCTTGTCATCACAATGCTCCAAGTACCCTGTAATCACAATGCTCCATGCCCTTGTCATTACAAAAATCCATGACGCATGTCATCAGAATGTTCTATGGCCTTCTCCTCACAATGCTCCATGCCCTTGTCATCACAATGCTCCAAGACCCCTGTAATCACAATGCTCCATGCCCCTTTTCATCAGAATGC
>NW_028294659.1:0-83564 GCF_964341445.2 Mesoplodon mirus
GCCAGGTGACCGAAGTTCGCAGGCAGATGTGTCCCTGGGACACACGCGGAGAGGCTCCTGCCCGGGTCACAGGCCGCCCACAACCCCTGCCCCAGATCGGGGGCCGCAAAGCAGCCCTGTCTGAGTCCCCTGCCTCTAGAGGGAGTATTGGACCAACTCTTGTAGAAAACGGGGTCCTTGCGGGCCACTCATTGGAGGGACACAAATAAATCTTTGCCGACTTTCTGCTGAAACTTACGAGCGTTCACACCTAAGCCTCTTACAATGTCAGCTGTTTAGCTAAACATGAGCTCATGATCTAAATTTACACAATAATGAAGAAAGCAGCTACAAGGGGAGACAATCAGCCAAAACCATCAATACCAGAATTAGATTCCCAAGGCCATCCATCAGATGTAGGAATAATCGGGTGCAAGGCAGAAAATATACATAAAACTGGAACTGAAACAAGGCACAAGGATGTTTTCAAAGACTGGTAGGATCTCTAAAACATTTTTCAAGGACATGTCATTGATAAAGCTAAATACTCCAAGGTTGTGTAATACAACAGATTAATCATTGAGAAGAGTGAAATTATGCTGTTTTGAAAACTATGGCAGGTCAGATTTTCTGCCTAATTATAGAAGAAGATTTCTCTAAAAAATACACTTTATTTCAAAGGGTTATTGGCCGTGAAATAAGTTAAGGGTATTTCAAATGGCTTGTCTGCAAAGAAAGGTGAGATGTAGGGAATCACAGAAAGTCGAGGGGAAAATAGGTCAATATATACATTGCTGTATGGTGAACTACGCCTTAGGCCAGCAACAATGGAGAGGACCTGACCCTTAGACACCTACAAGTAAGCTGGAATCTTCAAAAGTTCAAATCTTTATAAGTAAAAAGATTTATTAAAATGAATAACCAAGTGTTTTAATTGACATCAGAAGATGAAAACAATAAACCCTGAGAACATAGAAAAAAGATAAATAAAGATATGAGCAGAACTTAATACAACAGAAAACGTATAAAATTCAGGTGATTTAGTAAGTCCAAAGAATCTTCTTTGAAAAGAATTAAAAGACACACTTTGATTAAGGAAAAGCAAAACATAAGTAAAGAATACACAGAAAGAGTCAGGACAATGTTAGAGCAGAGAATATATGAAATGCCAGTAAATTTGAACATTTCTGTAAAGTGGACCATTTCCTAGCTCCTAAAGTTTACCAACACTGACACAAGAGGAAATCATTTAAGATCATCATGTCTGCCCTTGGCATTCTCGGAACGCCCTGGCCTCAGAATGCAGCCTCTGTAGTCCATGGTAACCTGCGGAGAGGGGGCGGGGCTGAGGGAGGTTGGAACACTGCCCTCACTGAGGGAGTGGGTGTGGCCATCTCTGCTGTGACTGAACAAAGGGCAGGGGAGCAGGGGGCCCAGGGCAGGGCCCTCAGAGCCCGGCAGGCCCAGTGGAGTGTCACAAGCTTTTAGGCCCAGGCCAAAGGGCGCCTTCTTTGTCTGCACAGCTGCCCAAACTCTCACCTTTCCACTCAGGCCGCCCTCTAACTTGAAGTGTGTGTGGAACGTGTCCGCGCAGCATACCGCGCTGCACAGCTAAGCATAGGTCTGGGCATCGTAGCTTCCTGCCAGGTGACCGAAGTTCGCAGGCAGATGTGTCCCTGGGACACACGCGGAGAGTCTCCTGCCCGGGTCACAGGCCGCCCACAGCCCCTGCCCCAGATCGGGGGCCGCAAAGCAGCCCTGTCTGAGTCCCCTGCCTCTAGAGGGAGTATTGGACCAACACTTGTAGAAAACGGGGTCCTTGCGGGCCACTCATTGGAGGGAAACAAATAAATCTTTGCCGACTTTCTGCTGAAACTTATGAGCGTTCACACCTAAGCCTCTTACAATGTCAGCTGTTTAGCTAAACATGAGCTCATGATCTAAATTTACACAATAATGAAGAAAGCAGCTACAAGGGGAGACAATCAGCCAAAACCATCAATACCAGAATTAGATTCCCAAGGCCATCCATCAGATGTAGGAATAATCGGGTGCAAGGCAGAAAATATACATAAAACTGGAACTGAAACAAGGCACAAGGATGTTTTCAAAGACTGGTAGGATCTCTAAAACATTTTTCAAGGACATGTCATTGATAAAGCTAAATACTCCAAGGTTGTGTAATACAACAGATTAATCATTGAGAAGAGTGAAATTATGCTGTTTTGAAAACTATAGCAGGTCAGATTTTCTGCCTAATTATATAAGAAGATTTCTCTAAAAAATACACATTATTTCAAAGACTTATTGGCTGTGAAATAAGTTAAGGGTATTTCAAATGGCTTGTCTGCAAAGAAAGTTGAGATGTAGGGAATCACAGAAAGTCGAGGGGAAAATAGGTCAATATATACATTGCTGTATGGTGAACTAAGCCTTAGGCCAGCAACAATGGAGAGGACCTGACCCTTAGAAACCTACAAGTAAGCTGGAATCTTCAAAAGTTCAAATCTTTATAAGTAAAAAGATTTATTAAAATGAATAACCAAGTGTTTTAATTGACATCAGAAGATCAAAACAATAAACCCTGAGAACATAGAGAAAAGATAAATAAAGATATGAGCAGAACTTAATACAACAGAAAACGTATAAAATTCAGGTGATTTAGTAAGTCCAAAGAATCTTCTTTGAAAAGAATTAAAAGACACACTTTGATTAAGGAAAAGCAAAACATAAGTAAAGAATACACAGAAAGAGTCAGGACAATGTTAGAGCAGAGAATATATGAAATGCCAGTAAATTTGAACATTTCTGTAAAGTGGACCATTTCCTAGCTCCTAAAGTTTACCAACACTGACACAAGAGGAAATCATTTAAGATCATCATGTCTGCCCTTGGCATTCTCGGAACGCCCTGGCCTCAGAATGCAGCCTCTGTAGTCCATGGTAACCTGCGGAGAGGGGGCGGGGCTGAGGGAGGTTGGAACACTGCCCTCACTGAGGGAGTGGGTGTGGCCATCTCTGCTGTGACTGAACAAAGGGCAGGGGAGCAGGGGGCCCAGGGCAGGGCCCTCAGAGCCCGGCAGGCCCAGTGGAGTGTCACAAGCTTTTAGGCCCAGGCCAAAGGGCGCCTTCTTTGTCTGCACAGCTGCCCAAACTCTCACCTTTCCACTCAGGCCGCCCTCTAACTTGAAGTGTGTGTGGAACGTGTCCGCGCAGCATACCGCGCTGCACAGCTAAGCATAGGTCTGGGCATCGTAGCTTCCTGCCAGGTGACCGAAGTTCGCAGGCAGATGTGTCCCTGGGACACACGCGGAGAGTCTCCTGCCCGGGTCACAGGCCGCCCACAGCCCCTGCCCCAGATCGGGGGCCGCAAAGCAGCCCTGTCTGAGTCCCCTGCCTCTAGAGGGAGTATTGGACCAACACTTGTAGAAAACGGGGTCCTTGCGGGCCACTCATTGGAGGGACACAAATAAATCTTTGCCGACTTTCTGCTGAAACTTATGAGCGTTCACACCTAAGCCTCTTACAATGTCAGCTGTTTAGCTAAACATGAGCTCATGATCTAAATTTACACAATAATGAAGAAAGCAGCTACAAGGGGAGACAATCAGCCAAAACCATCAATACCAGAATTAGATTCCCAAGGCCATCCATCAGATGTAGGAATAATCGGGTGCAAGGCAGAAAATATACATAAAACTGGAACTGAAACAAGGCACAAGGATGTTTTCAAAGACTGGTAGGATCTCTAAAACATTTTTCAAGGACATGTCATTGATAAAGCTAAATACTCCAAGGTTGTGTAATACAACAGATTAATCATTGAGAAGAGTGAAATTATGCTGTTTTGAAAACTATAGCAGGTCAGATTTTCTGCCTAATTATATAAGAAGATTTCTCTAAAAAATACACATTATTTCAAAGACTTATTGGCTGTGAAATAAGTTAAGGGTATTTCAAATGGCTTGTCTGCAAAGAAAGTTGAGATGTAGGGAATCACAGAAAGTCGAGGGGAAAATAGGTCAATATATACATTGCTGTATGGTGAACTAAGCCTTAGGCCAGCAACAATGGAGAGGACCTGACCCTTAGAAACCTACAAGTAAGCTGGAATCTTCAAAAGTTCAAATCTTTATAAGTAAAAAGATTTATTAAAATGAATAACCAAGTGTTTTAATTGACATCAGAAGATCAAAACAATAAACCCTGAGAACATAGAGAAAAGATAAATAAAGATATGAGCAGAACTTAATACAACAGAAAACGTATAAAATTGAGGTGATTTAGTAAGTCCAAAGAATCTTCTTTGAAAAGAATTAAAAGACACACTTTGATTAAGGAAAAGCAAAACATAAGTAAAGAATATACAGAAAGAGTCAGGACAATGTTAGTGCAGAGAATATATGAAATGCCAGTAAATTGGAACATTTCTGTCACGTGGACCATTTCCTAGCTCCTAAAGTTTACCAACACTGACACAAGAGGAAATCATTTAAGGTCATCATGTCTGCCCTTGGCATTCTCGGAACGCCCTGGCCTCAGAATGCAGCCTCTGTAGTCCATGGTAAGCTGCGGAGAGGGGGCGGGGCTGAGGGAGGTTGGAACACTGCCCTCACTGAGGGAGTGGGTGTGGCCATCTCTGCTGTGACTGAACAAAGGGCAGGGGAGCAGGGGGCCCAGGGCAGGGCCCTCAGAGCCCGGCAGGCCCAGTGGAGTGTCACAAGCTTTTAGGCCCAGGCCAAAGGGCGCCTTCTTTGTCTGCACAGCTGACCAAACTCTCACCTTTCCACTCAGGCCGCCCTCTTACTTGAAGTGTGTGTGGAACGTGTCCGCGCAGTATACCACGCTGCACAGCTAAGCATAGGTCTGGGCATCGTAGCTTCCTGCCAGGTGACCGAAGTTCGCAGGCAGATGGGTCCCTGGGACACACGCGGAGAGGCTCCTGCCCGGGTCACAGGCCGCCCACTGCCCCTGCCCCAGATCGGGGGCCGCAAAGCAGCCCTGTCTGAGTCCCCTGCCTCTAGAGGGAGTATTGGACCAACACTTGTAGAAAACGGGTCCTGGCGGGCCACTCATTGGTGGGACACAAATAAATCTTTGCCGACTTTCTGCAGAAACTTACGAACGTTCACACGAAAGCTTCTTACAATGTCAGCTGTTTAGCTAAACATGAGCTCATGATCTAAATTTACACAATATTGAAGAAAGCAGCTACAAGGGGAGACAATCAGCCAAAACCATCAATACCAGAATTAGATTCCCAAGGCCATCCATCAGATGTAGGAATAATCGGGTGCAAGGCAGAAAATATACATAAAACTGGAACTGAAACAAGGCACAAGGATGTTTTCAAAGACTGGTAGGATCTCTAAAACATTTTTCAAGGACATGTCATTGATAAAGCTAAATACTCCAAGGTTGTGTAATACAACAGATTAATCATTGAGAAGAGTGAAATTATGCTGTTTTGAAAACTATGGCAGGTCAGATTTTCTGCCTAATTATATAAGAAGATTTCTCTAAAAAATACACTTTATTTCAAAGACTTATTGGCTGTGAAATAAGTTAAGGGTATTTCAAATGGCTTGTCTGCAAAGAAAGGTGAGATGTAGGGAATCACAGAAAGTCGAGGAGAAAATAGGTCAATATATACATTGCTGTATGGTGAACTAAGCCTTAGGCCAGCAACAATGGAGAGGACCTGACCCTTAGACACCTACAAGTAAGCTGGAATCTTCAAAAGTTCAAATCTTTATAAGTAAAAAGATTTATTATAATGAATAACCAAGTGTTTTAATTGACATCAGAAGATGAAAACAATAAACCCTGAGAACATAGAGAAAAGATAAATAAAGATATGAGCAGAACTTAATACAACAGAAAACGTATAAAATTCAGGTGATTTAGTAAGTCCAAAGAATCTTCTTTGAAAAGAATTAAAAGACACACTTTGATTAAGGAAAAGCAAAACATAAGTAAAGAATATACAGAAAGAGTCAGGACAATGTTAGAGCAGAGAATATATGAAATGCCAGTAAATTTGAACATTTCTGTCAAGTGGACCATTTCCTAGCTCCTAAAGTTTACCAACACTGACACAAGAGAAAATCATTTAAGGTCATCATGTCTGCCCTTGGCATGCTCGGAACGCCCTGGCCTCAGAATGCAGCCTCTGTAGTCCATGGTAACCTGCGGAGAGGGGGCGGGGCTGAGGGAGGTTGGAACACTGCCCTCACTGAGGGAGTGGGTGTGGCCATCTCTGCTGTGACTGAACAAAGGGCAGGGGAGCAGGGGGCCCAGGGCAGGGCCCTCAGAGCCCGGCAGGCCCAGTGGAGTGTCACAAGCTTTTAGGCCCAGGCCAAAGGGCGCCTTCTTTGTCTGCACAGCTGCCCAAACTCTCACCTTTCCACTCAGGCCGCCCTCTTACTTGAAGTCTGTGTGGAACGTGTCCGCACAGTATACCGCGCTGCACAGCTAAGCATAGGTCTGGGCATCGTCGCTTCCTGCATGGTGACCGAAGTTCGCAGACAGATGGGTCCCTGGGACACACGCAGAGAGGCTCCTGCCCGGGTCACAGGCCGCCCACTGCCCCTGCCCCAGATCGGGGGCCGCAAAGCAGCCCTGTCTGAGTCCCCTGCCTCTAGAGGGAGTATTGGACCAACACTTGTAGAAAACGGGTCCTTGCGGGCCACTCATTGGAGGGACACAAATAAATCTTTGCCGACTTTCTGCTGAAACTCACGAACGTTCACACGTAAGCCTCTTACAATGTCAGCTGTTTAGCTAAACATGAGCTCATGATCTAAATTTACACAATATTGAAGAAAGCAGCTACAAGGGGAGACAATCAGCCAAAACCATCAATACCAGAATTAGATTCCCAAGGCCATCCATCAGATGTAGGAATAATCGGGTGCAAGGCAGAAAATATACATAAAACTGGAACTGAAACAAGGCACAAGGATGTTTTCAAAGACTGGTAGGATCTCTAAAACATTTTTCAAGGACATGTCATTGATAAAGCTAAATACTCCAAGGTTGTGTAATACAACAGATTAATCATTGAGAAGAGTGAAATTATGCTGTTTTGAAAACTATGGCAGGTCAGATTTTCTGCCTAATTATATAAGAAGATTTCTCTAAAAAATACACATTATTTCAAAGACTTATTGGCTGTGAAATAAGTTAAGGGTATTTCAAATGGCTTGTCTGCAAAGAAAGGTGAGATGTAGGGAATCACAGAAAGTCGAGGGGAAAATAGGTCAATATATACATTGCTGTATGGTGAACTAAGCCTTAGGCCAGCAACAATGGAGAGGACCTGACCCATAGACACCTACAAGTAAGCTGGAATCTTCAAAAGTTCAAATCTTTATAAGTAAAAAGATTTATTAAAATGAATAACCAAGTGTTTTAATTGACATCAGAAGATGAAAACAATAAACCCTGAGAACATAGAAAAAAGATAAATAAAGATATGAGCAGAACTTAATACAACAGAAAACGTATAAAATTCAGGTGATTTATTAAGTCCAAAGAATCTTCTTTGAAAAGATTTAAAAGACACACTTTGATTAAGGAAAACCAAAACATATGTAAAGAATATACAGAAAGAGTCAGGACAATGTTAGAGCAGACAATATAGGAAATGCCAGTAAATTTGAACATTTCTGTCAAGTGGACCATTTCCTAGCTCCTAAAGTTTACCAACACTGACACAAGAGGAAATCATTTAAGGTCATCATGTCTGCCCTTGGCATTCTCGGAACGCCCTGGCCTCAGAATGCAGCCTCTGTAGTCCATGGTAACCTGCGGAGAGGGGGCGGGGCTGAGGGAGGTTGGAACACTGCCCTCACTGAGGGAGTGTGTGTGGCCATTTCTGCTGTGACTGAACAAAGGGCAGGGGAGCAGGGGGCCCAGGGCAGGGCCCTCAGAGCCCGGCAGGCCCAGTGGAGTGTCACAAGCTTTTAGACCCAGGCCAAAGTGCGCCTTCTTTGTCTGCACAGCTGCCCAAACTCTCACCTTTCCACTCAGGCCGCCCTCTTACTTGAAGTATGTGTGGAACGTGTCCGTGCAGTATACCGCGCTCTACAGCTAAGCATAGGTCTGGCCATCGTAGCTTCCTGCCAGGTGACCGAAGTTCGCAGGCAGATGGGTCCCTGGGACACACGCGGAGAGGCTCCTGCCCGGACCACAGGCCGCCCACTGCCCCTGCCCCAGATCGGGGGCCGCAAAGCAGCCCTGTCTGAGTCCCCTGCCTCTAGAGGGAGTATTGGACCAACACTTGTAGAAAACGGGGTCCTTGCGGGCCACTCATTGGAGGGACACAAATAAATCTTTGCCGACTTTCTGCTGAAACTTACGAGCGTTCACACCTAAGCCTCTTACAATGTCAGCTGTTTAGCTAAACATGAGCTCATGATCTAAATTTACTCATTATTGAAGAAAGCAGCTACAAGGGGAGACAATCAGCCAAAACCATTAATACCAGAATTAGATTCCCAAGGCCATCCATCAGATGTAGGAATAATCGGGTGCAAGGCAGAAAATATACATAAAACTGGAACTGAAACAAGGCTCATGGATGTTTTCAAAGACTGGTAGGATCTCTAAAACATTTTTCAAGGACATGTCATTGATAAAGCTAAATACTCCAAGGTTGTGTAATACAACAGATTAATCATTGAGAAGAGTGAAATTATGCTGTTTTGAAAACTATGGCAGGTCAGATTTTCTGCCTAATTATAGAAGAAGATTTCTCTAAAAAATACACATTATTTCAAAGACTTATTGGCTGTGAAATAAGTTAAGGGTATTTCAAATGGCTTGTCTGCAAAGAAAGGTGAGATGTAGGGAATCACAGAAAGTCGAGGGGAAAATAGGTCAATATATACATTGCTGTATGGTGAACTAAGCCTTAGGCCAGCAACAATGGAGAGGACCTGACCCTTAGACACGTACAAGTAAGCTGGAATCTTCAAAAGTTCAAATCTTTATAAGTAAAAATATTTATTAAAATGAATAACCAAGTGTTTTAATTGACATCAGAAGATGAAAACAATAAACCCTGAGAACATAGAAAAAAGATAAATAAAGATATGAGCAGAACTTAATACAACAGAAAACGTATAAAATTCAGGTGATTTAGTAAGTCCAAAGAATCTTCTTTGAAAAGATTTAAAAGACACACTTTGATTAAGGAAAACCAAAACATAAGTAAAGAATATACAGAAAGAGTCAGGACAATGTTAGAGCAGAGAATATATGAAATGCCAGTAAATTTGAACATTTCTGTCAAGTGGACCATTTCCTAGCTCCTAAAGTTTACCAACACTGACACAAGAGGAAATCATTTAAGGTCATCATGTCTGCCCTTGGTATTCTGGGAATGCCCTGGCCTCAGAATGCAGCCTCTGTAGTCCATGGTAACCTGCGGAGAGGGGGCGGGGCTGAGGGAGGTTGGAACACTGCCCTCACTGAGGGAGTGGGTGTGGCCATCTCTGCTGTGACTGAACAAAGGGCAGGGGAGCAGGGAGCCCAGGGCAGGGCCCTCAGAGCCCGGCAGGCCCAGTGGAGTGCCAGAAGCTTTTAGGCCCAGGCCAAAGTGCGCCTTCTTTGTCTGCACAGCTGCCCAAACTCTCACCTTTCCACTCAGGCCGCCCTCTTACTTGAAGTGTGTGTGGAACGTGTCCGCGCAGTATACCGCGCTGCACAGCGAAGCATAGGTCTGGGCATCGTAGCTTCCTGCCAGGTGACCGAAGTTCGCAGGCAGAAGGGTCCCTGGGACACACGCAGAGAGGCTCCTGCCCGGGTCACAGGCCGCCCACTGCCCCTGCCCCAGATCGGGGGCCGCAAAGCAGCCCTGTCTGAGTCCCCTGCCTCTAGAGGGAGTATTGGACCAACAGTTGTAGAAAACGGGGTCCTTGCGGGCCACTCATTGGAGGGACACAAATAAATCTTTGCCGACTTTCTGCTGAAACTTACGAGCGTTCACACCTAAGCCTCTTACAAGGTCAGCTGCTTAGCTAAACATGAGCTCATGAGGGCCTCCCTGGTGGCGCAGTGGTTGAGAGTCCGCCTGCCGATGCAGGGGATACGGGTTCGTGCCCCGGTCTGGGAGGATCCCATATGCCGCGGAGCGGCTGGGCCCGTGAGCCATGGCCGCAGGGCCTGCGCATCCGGAGCCTGTGCTCCGCAACGGGAGAGGCCACAACAGTGAGAGGCCCGCATACCGCAAAAAAAAAAAAAAAAAAAAAAAAAAAATCATGAGCTCATGATCTAAATTTACACAATAATGAAGAAAGCAGCTACAAGGGGAGACAATCAGCCAAAACCATCAATACCAGAATTAGATTCCCAAGGCCATCCATCAGATGTAGGAATAATCGGGTGCAAGGCAGAAAATATACATAAAACTGGAACTGAAACAAGGCACAAGGATGTTTTCAAAGACTGGTAGGATCTCTAAAACATTTTTCAAGGACATGTCATTGATAAAGCTAAATACTCCAAGGTTGTGTAATACAACAGATTAATCACTGAGAAGAGTGAAATTATGCTGTTTTGAAAACTATGGCAGGTCAGATTTTCTGCCTAATTATATAAGAATATTTCTCTAAAAAATACACATTATTTCAAAGACTTATTGCCTGTGAAATAAGTTAAGGGTATTTCAAATGGCTTGTCTGCAAAGAAAGGTGAGATGTAGGGAATCACAGAAAGTCGAGGGGAAAATAGGTCAATATATACATTGCTGTATGGTGAACTAAGCCTTAGGCCAGCAACAATGGAGAGGACCTGACCCTTAGACACGTACAAGTAAGCTGGAATCTTCAAAAGTTCAAATCTTTATAAGTAAAAAGATTTATTAAAATGAATAACCAAGTGTTTTAATTGACATCAGAAGATGAAAACAATAAACCCTGAGAACATAGAGAAAAGATAAATAAAGATATGAGCAGAACTTAATACAACAGAAAACGTATAAAATTCAGGTGATTTAGTAAGTCCAAAGAATCTTCTTTGAAAAGAATTAAAAGACACACTTTGATTAAGGAAAACCAAAACATAAGTAAAGAATATACAGAAAGAGTCAGGACAATGTTAGAGCAGAGAATATATGAAATGCCAGTAAATTTGAACATTTCTGTAAAGTGGACCATTTCCTAGCTCCTAAAGTTTACCAACACTGACACAAGAGGAAATCATTTAAGGTCATCATGTCTGCCCTTGGCATTCTCGGAACGCCCTGGCCTCAGAATGCAGCCTCTGTAGTCCATGGTAACCTGCGGAGAGGGGGCGGGGCTGAGGGAGGTTGGAACACTGCCCTCACTGAGGGAGTGGGTGTGGCCATCTCTGCTGTGACTGAACAAAGGGCAGGGGTGCACGGGGCCCAGGGCAGGGCCCTCAGAGCCCGGCAGGCCCAGTGGAGTGTCACAAGCTTTTAGGCCCAGGCCAAAGGGCGCCTTCTTTGTCTGCACAGCTGCCCAAACTCTCACCTTTCCACTCAGGCCGCCCTCTTACTTGAAGTGTGTGTGGAACGTGTCCGCGCAGTATACCACGCTGCACAGCTAAGCATAGGTCTGGGCATCGTAGCTTCCTGCCAGGTGACCGAAGTTCGCAGGCAGATGGGTCCCTGGGACACACGCGGAGAGGCTCCTGCCCGGGTCACAGGCAGCCCACTGCCCCTGCCCCAGATCGGGGGCCGCAAAGCAGCCCTGTCTGAGTCCCCTGCCTCTAGAGGGAGTATTGGACCAACACTTGTAGAAAACGGGTCCTTGCGGGCCACTCATTGGAGGGAAACAAATAAATCTTTGCCGACTTTCTGCTGAAACTCACGAACGTTCACACGTAAGCCTCTTACAATGTCAGCTGTTTAGCTAAACATGAGCTCATGATCTAAATTTACACAATATTGAAGAAAGCAGCTACAAGGGGAGACAATCAGCCAAAACCATCAATACCAGAATTAGATTCCCTAGGCCATCCATCAGATGTAGGAATAATCGGGTGCAAGGCAGAAAATATACATAAAACTGGAACTGAAACAAGGCACAAGGATGTTTTCAAAGACTGGTAGGATCTCTAAAACATTTTTCAAGGACATGTCATTGATAAAGCTAAATACTCCAAGGTTGTGTAATACAACAGATTAATCATTGAGAAGAGTGAAATTATGCTGTTTTGAAAACTATGGCAAGTCAGATTTTCTGCCTAATTATATAAGAAGATTTCTCTAAAAAATACACTTTATTTCAAAGACTTATTGGCTGTGAAATAAGTTAAGGGTATTTCAAATGGCTTGTCTGCAAAGAAAGGTGAGATGTAGGGAATCACAGAAAGTCGAGGGGAAAATAGGTCAATATATACATTGCTGTATGGTGAACTAAGCCTTAGGCCAGCAACAATGGAGAGGACCTGACCCATAGACACCTACAAGTAAGCTGGAATCTTCAAAAGTTCAAATCTTTATAAGTAAAAAGATTTATTAAAATGAATAACCAAGTGTTTTAATTGACATCAGAAGATGAAAACAATAAACCCTGAGAACATAGAGAAAAGATAAATAAAGATATGAGCAGAACTTAATACAACAGAAAACGTATAAAATTCAGGTGATTTAGTAAGTCCAAAGAATCTTCTTTGAAAAGAATTAAAAGACACACTTTGATTAAGGAAAACCAAAACATAAGTAAAGAATATACAGAAAGAGTCAGGACAATGTTAGAGCAGAGAATATATGAAATGCCAGTAAATTTGAACATTTCTGTAAAGTGGACCATTTCCTAGCTCCTAAAGTTTACCAACACTGACACAAGAGGAAATCATTTAAGGTCATCATGTCTGCCCTTGGCATTCTCGGAACGCCCTGGCCTCAGAATGCAGCCTCTGTAGTCCATGGTAACCTGCGGAGAGGGGGCGGGGCTGAGGGAGGTTGGAACACTGCCCTCACTGAGGGAGTGGGTGTGGCCATCTCTGGTGTGACTGAACAAAGGGCAGGGGTGCACGGGGCCCAGGGCAGGGCCCTCAGAGCCCGGCAGGCCCAGTGGAGTGTCACAAGCTTATAGGCCCAGGCAAAAGGGCGCCTTCTTTGTCTGCACAGCTGCCCAAACTCTCACCTTTCCACTCAGGGCGCCCTCTTACTTGAAGTGTGTGTGGAACATGTCCGCGCAGTACACCGCGCTGCACAGCTAACCATAGGTCTGGGCATCGTAGCTTCCTGCCATGTGACCGAAGTTCGCAGGCAGATGGGTCCCTGGGACACACGCGGAGGGGCTCCTGCCCGGGTCACAGGCCGCCCACTGCCCCTGCCCCAGATCGGGGGCCGCAAAGCAGCCCTGTCTGAGTCCCCTGCCTCTAGAGGGAGTATTGGACCAACACTTGTAGAAAACGGGGTCCTTGCGGGCCACTCATTGGAGGGACACAAATAAATCTTTGCCGACTTTCTGCTGAAACTTACGAGCGTTCACACCTAAGCCTCTTACAATGTCAGCTGTTTAGCTAAACATGAGCTCATGATCTAAATTTACTCAATATTGAAGAAAGCAGCTACAAGGGGAGACAATCAGCCAAAACCATTAATACCAGAATTAGATTCCCAAGGCCATCCATCAGATGTAGGAATAATCGGGTGCAAGGCAGAAAATATACATTAAACTGGAACTGAAACAAGGCACAAGGATGTTTTCAAAGACTGGTAGGATCTCTAAAACATTTTTCAAGGACATGTCATTGATAAAGCTAAATACTCCAAGGTTGTGTAATACAACAGATTAATCATTGAGAAGAGTGAAATTATGCTGTTTTGAAAACTATGGCAGGTCAGATTTTCTGCCTAATTCTATAAGAAGATTTCTCTAAAAAATACACATTATTTCAAAGACTTATTGGCTGTGAAATAAGTTAAGGGTATTTCAAATGGCTTGTCTGCAAAGAAAGGTGAGATGTAGGGAATCACAGAAAGTCGAGGGGAAATTAGGTCAATATATACATTGCTGTATGGTGAACTAAGCCTTAGGCCAGCAACAATGGAGAGGACCTGACCCTTAGACACGTACAAGTAAGCTGGAATCTTCAAAAGTTCAAATCTTTATAAGTAAAAAGATTTATTAAAATGAATAACCAAGTGTTTTAATTGACATCAGAAGATCAAAACAATAAACCCTGAGAACATAGAGAAAAGATAAATAAAGATATGAGCAGAACATAATACAACAGAAAACGTATAAAATTGAGGTGATTTAGTAAGTCCAAAGAATCTTCTTTGAAAAGAATTAAAAGACACACTTTGATTAAGGAAAAGCAAAACATAAGTAAAGAATATACAGAAAGAGTCAGGACAATGTTAGAGCAGAGAATATATGAAATGCCAGTAAATTGGAACATTTCTGTCACGTGGACCATTTCCTAGCTCCTAAAGTTTACCAACACTGACACAAGAGGAAATCATTTAAGGTCATCATGTCTGCCCTTGGCATTCTCGGAACGCCCTGGCCTCAGAATGCAGCCTCTGTAGTCCATGGTAAGCTGCGGAGAGGGGGCGGGGCTGAGGGAGGTTGGAACACTGCCCTCACTGAGGGAGTGGGTGTGGCCATCTCTGCTGTGACTGAACAAAGGGCAGGGGTGCACGGGGCCCAGGGCAGGGCCCTCAGAGCCCGGCAGGCCCAGTGGACTGTCACAAGCTTTTAGGCCCAGGCCAAAGGGCGCCTTCTTTGTCTGCACAGCTGCCCAAACTCTCACCTTTCCACTCAGGCCGCACTCTTACATGAAGTGTGTGTGGAACGTGTCCGCGCAGTATACCACGCTGCACAGCTAAGCATAGGTCTGGGCATCGTAGCTTCCTGCCAGGTGACCGAAGTTCGCAGGCAGATGGGTCCCTGGGACACACGCAGAGAGGCTCCTGCCCGGGTCACAGGCCGCCCACTGCCCCTGCCCCAGATCGGGGGCCGCAAAGCAGCCCTGTCTGAGCCCCTGCCTCTAGAGGGAGTATTGGACCAACACTTGTAGAAAACGGGTCCTTGCGGGCCACTCATTGGAGGGAAACAAATAAATCTTTGCGGACTTTCTGCTGAAACTCACGAACGTTCACACGTAAGCCTCTTACAATGTCAGCTGTTTAGCTAAACATGAGCTCATGATCTAAATTTACACAATATTGAAGAAAGCAGCTACAAGGGGAGACAATCAGCCAAAACCATCTATAGCAGAATTAGATTCCCAAGGCCATCCATCAGATGTAGGAATAATCGGGTGCAAGGCAGAAAATATACATAAAACTGGAACTGAAACAAGGCACAAGGATGTTTTCAAAGACTGGTAGGATCTCTAAAACATTTTTCAAGGACATGTCATTGATAAAGCTAAATACTCCAAGGTTGTGTAATACAACAGATTAATCATTGAGAAGAGTGAAATTATGCTGTTTTGAAAACTATGGCAGGTCAGATTTTCTGCCTAATTATATAAGAAGATTTCTCTAAAAAATACACATTATTTCAAAGAGTTATTGGCCGTGAAATAATTTAAGGGTATTTCAAATGGCTTGTCTGCAAAGAAAGGTGAGATGTAGGGAATCACAGAAAGTCGAGGGGAAAATAGGTCAATATATACATTGCTGTATGGTGAACTAAGCCTTAGGCCAGCAACAATGGAGAGGACCTGACCCATAGACACCTACAAGTAAGCTGGAATCTTCAAAAGTTCAAATCTTTATAAGTAAAAAGATTTATTAAAATGAATAACCAAGTGTTTTAATTGACATCAGAAGATGAAAACAATAAACCCTGAGAACATAGAAAAAAGATAAATAAAGATATGAGCAGAACTTAATACAACAGAAAACGTATAAAATTCAGGTGATTTAGTAAGTCCAAAGAATCTTCTTTGAAAAGATTTAAAAGACACACTTTGATTAAGGAAAACCAAAACATAAGTAAAGAATATACAGAAAGAGTCAGGACAATGTTAGAGCAGAGAATATATGAAATGCCAGTAAATTTGAACATTTCTGTCAAGTGGACCATTTCCTAGCTCCTAAAGTTTACCAACACTGACACAAGAGGAAATCATTTAAGGTCATCATGTCTGCCCTTGGTATTCTCGGAATGCCCTGGCCTCAGAATGCAGCCTCTGTAGTCCATGGTAACCTGCGGAGAGGGGGCGGGGCTGAGGGAGGTTGGAACACTGCCCTCACTGAGGGAGTGGGTGTGGCCATCTCTGCTGTGACTGAACAAAGGGCAGGGGAGCAGGGAGCCCAGGGCAGGGCCCTCAGAGCCCGGCAGGCCCAGTGGAGTGCCAGAAGCTTTTAGGCCCAGGCCAAAGTGCGCCTTCTTTGTCTGCACAGCTGCCCAAACTCTCACCTTTCCACTCAGGCCGCCCTCTTACTTGAAGTGTGTGTGGAACGTGTCCGCGCAGTATACCGCGCTGCACAGCGAAGCATAGGTCTGGGCATCGTAGCTTCCTGCCAGGTGACCGAAGTTCGCAGGCAGAAGGGTCCCTGGGACACACGCAGAGAGGCTCCTGCCCGGGTCACAGGCCGCCCACTGCCCCTGCCCCAGATCGGGGGCCGCAAAGCAGCCCTGTCTGAGTCCCCTGCCTCTAGAGGGAGTATTGGACCAACAGTTGTAGAAAACGGGGTCCTTGCGGGCCACTCATTGGAGGGACACAAATAAATCTTTGCCGACTTTCTGCTGAAACTTACGAGCGTTCACACCTAAGCCTCTTACAAGGTCAGCTGCTTAGCTAAACATGAGCTCATGAGGGCCTCCCTGGTGGCGCAGTGGTTGAGAGTCCGCCTGCCGATGCAGGGGATACGGGTTCGTGCCCCGGTCTGGGAGGATCCCATATGCCGCGGAGCGGCTGGGCCCGTGAGCCATGGCCGCAGGGCCTGCGCATCCGGAGCCTGTGCTCCGCAAGGGGAGAGGCCACAACAGTGAGAGGCCCGCATACCGCAAAAAAAAAAAAAAAAAAAAAAAAAAAAAATCATGAGCTCATGATCTAAATTTACACAATAATGAAGAAAGCAGCTACAAGGGGAGACAATCAGCCAAAACCATCAATACCAGAATTAGATTCCCAAGGCCATCCATCAGATGTAGGAATAATCGGGTGCAAGGCAGAAAATATACATAAAACTGGAACTGAAACAAGGCACAAGGATGTTTTCAAAGACTGGTAGGATCTCTAAAACATTTTTCAAGGACATGTCATTGATAAAGCTAAATACTCCAAGGTTGTGTAATACAACAGATTAATCACTGAGAAGAGTGAAATTATGCTGTTTTGAAAACTATGGCAGGTCAGATTTTCTGCCTAATTATATAAGAATATTTCTCTAAAAAATACACATTATTTCAAAGACTTATTGCCTGTGAAATAAGTTAAGGGTATTTCAAATGGCTTGTCTGCAAAGAAAGGTGAGATGTAGGGAATCACAGAAAGTCGAGGGGAAAATAGGTCAATATATACATTGCTGTATGGTGAACTAAGCCTTAGGCCAGCAACAATGGAGAGGACCTGACCCTTAGACACGTACAAGTATGCTGGAATCTTCAAAAGTTCAAATCTTTATAAGTAAAAAGATTTATTAAAATGAATAACCAAGTGTTTTAATTGACATCAGAAGATGAAAACAATAAACCCTGAGAACATAGAGAAAAGATAAATAAAGATATGAGCAGAACTTAATACAACAGAAAACGTATAAAATTCAGGTGATTTAGTAAGTCCAAAGAATCTTCTTTGAAAAGAATTAAAAGACACACTTTGATTAAGGAAAACCAAAACATAAGTAAAGAATATACAGAAAGAGTCAGGACAATGTTAGAGCAGAGAATATATGAAATGCCAGTAAATTTGAACATTTCTGTAAAGTGGACCATTTCCTAGCTCCTAAAGTTTACCAACACTGACACAAGAGGAAATCATTTAAGGTCATCATGTCTGCCCTTGGCATTCTCGGAACGCCCTGGCCTCAGAATGCAGCCTCTGTAGTCCATGGTAACCTGCGGAGAGGGGGCGGGGCTGAGGGAGGTTGGAACACTGCCCTCACTGAGGGAGTGGGTGTGGCCATCTCTGCTGTGACTGAACAAAGGGCAGGGGAGCAGGGGGCCCAGGGCAGGGCCCTCAGAGCCCGGCAGGCCCAGTGGAGTGTCACAAGCTTATAGGCCCAGGCCAAAGGGCGCCTTCTTTGTCTGCACAGCTGCCCAAACTCTCACCTTTCCACTCAGGCCGCCCTCTTACTTGAAGTGTGTGTGGAACATGTCCGCGCAGTACACCGCGCTGCACAGCTAAGCATAGGTCTGGGCATCGTAGCTTCCTGCCAGGTGACCGAAGTTCGCAGGCAGATGGGTCCCTGGGACACACGCGGAGGGGCTCCTGCCCGGGTCACAGGCCGCCCACTGCCCCTGCCCCAGATCGGGGGCCGCAAAGCAGCCCTGTCTGAGTCCCCTGCCTCTAGAGGGAGTATTGGACCAACACTTGTAGAAAACGGGGTACTTGCGGGCCACTCATTGGAGGGACACAAATAAATCTTTGCCGACTTTCTGCTGAAACTTACGAGCGTTCACACCTAAGCCTCTTACAATGTCAGCTGTTTAGCTAAACATGAGCTCATGATCTAAATTTACTCAATATTGAAGAAAGCAGCTACAAGGGGAGACAATCAGCCAAAACCATTAATACCAGAATTAGATTCCCAAGGCCATCCATCAGATGTAGGAATAATCGGGTGCAAGGCAGAAAATATACATTAAACTGGAACTGAAACAAGGCACAAGGATGTTTTCAAAGACTGGTAGGATCTCTAAAACATTTTTCAAGGACATGTCATTGATAAAGCTAAATACTCCAAGGTTGTGTAATACAACAGATTAATCATTGAGAAGAGTGAAATTATGCTGTTTTGAAAACTATGGCAGGTCAGATTTTCTGCCTAATTCTATAAGAAGATTTCTCTAAAAAATACACATTATTTCAAAGACTTATTGGCTGTGAAATAAGTTAAGGGTATTTCAAATGGCTTGTCTGCAAAGAAAGGTGAGATGTAGGGAATCACAGAAAGTCGAGGGGAAAATAGGTCAATATATACATTGCTGTATGGTGAACTAAGCCTTAGGCCAGCAACAATGGAGAGGACATAACCCTTAGAAACCTACAAGTAAGCTGGAATCTTCAAAAGTTCAAATCTTTATAAGTAAAAAGATTTATTAAAATGAATAACCAAGTGTTTTAATTGACATCAGAAGATCAAAACAATAAACCCTGAGAACATAGAGAAAAGATAAATAAAGATATGAGCAGAACTTAATACAACAGAAAACGTATAAAATTGAGGTGATTTAGTAAGTCCAAAGAATCTTCTTTGAAAAGAATTAAAAGACACACTTTGATTAAGGAAAAGCAAAACATAAGTAAAGAATATACAGAAAGAGTCAGGACAATGTTAGAGCAGAGAATATATGAAATGCCAGTAAATTGGAACATTTCTGTCACGTGGACCATTTCCTAGCTCCTAAAGTTTACCAACACTGACACAAGAGGAAATCATTTAAGGTCATCATGTCTGCCCTTGGCATTCTCGGAACGCCCTGGCCTCAGAATGCAGCCTCTGTAGTCCATGGTAAGCTGCGGAGAGGGGGCGGGGCTGAGGGAGGTTGGAACACTGCCCTCACTGAGGGAGTGGGTGTGGCCATCTCTGCTGTGACTGAACAAAGGGCAGGGGTGCACGGGGCCCAGGGCAGGGCCCTCAGAGCCCGGCAGGCCCAGTGGAGTGTCACAAGCTTTTAGGCCCAGGCCAAAGGGCGCCTTCATTGTCTGCACAGCTGCCCAAACTCTCACCTTTCCACTCAGGCCGCCCTCTTACTTGAAGTGTGTGTGGAACGTGTCCGCGCAGTATACCACGCTGCACAGCTAAGCATAGGTCTGGGCATCGTAGCTTCCTGCCAGGTGACCGAAGTTCGCAGGCAGATGGGTCCCTGGGACACACGCGGAGAGGCTCCTGCCCGGGTCACAGGCAGCCCACTGCCCCTGCCCCAGATCGGGGGCCGCAAAGCAGCCCTGTCTGAGTCCCCTGCCTCTAGAGGGAGTATTGGACCAACACTTGTAGAAAACGGGTCCTTGCGGGCCACTCATTGGAGGGAAACAAATAAATCTTTGCCGACTTTCTGCTGAAACTCACGAACGTTCACACGTAAGCCTCTTACAATGTCAGCTGTTTAGCTAAACATGAGCTCATGATCTAAATTTACACAATATTGAAGAAAGCAGCTACAAGGGGAGACAATCAGCCAAAACCATCAATACCAGAATTAGATTCCCTAGGCCATCCATCAGATGTAGGAATAATCGGGTGCAAGGCAGAAAATATACATAAAACTGGAACTGAAACAAGGCACAAGGATGTTTTCAAAGACTGGTAGGATCTCTAAAACATTTTTCAAGGACATGTCATTGATAAAGCTAAATACTCCAAGGTTGTGTAATACAACAGATTAATCATTGAGAAGAGTGAAATTATGCTGTTTTGAAAACTATGGCAGGTCAGATTTTCTGCCTAATTATATAAGAAGATTTCTCTAAAAAATACACTTTATTTCAAAGACTTATTGGCTGTGAAATAAGTTAAGGGTATTTCAAATGGCTTGTCTGCAAAGAAAGGTGAGATGTAGGGAATCACAGAAAGTCGAGGGGAAAATAGGTCAATATATACATTGCTGTATGTTGAACTAAGCCTTAGGCCAGCAACAATGGAGAGGACCTGACCCATAGACACCTACAAGTAAGCTGGAATCTTCAAAAGTTCAAATCTTTATAAGTAAAAAGATTTATTAAAATGAATAACCAAGTGTTTTAATTGACATCAGAAGATGAAAACAATAAACCCTGAGAACATAGAGAAAAGATAAATAAAGATATGAGCAGAACTTAATACAACAGAAAACGTATAAAATTCAGGTGATTTAGTAAGTCCAAAGAATCTTCTTTGAAAAGAATTAAAAGACACACTTTGATTAAGGAAAACCAAAACATAAGTAAAGAATATACAGAAAGAGTCAGGACAATGTTAGAGCAGAGAATATATGAAATGCCAGTAAATTTGAACATTTCTGTAAAGTGGACCATTTCCTAGCTCCTAAAGTTTACCAACACTGACACAAGAGGAAATCATTTAAGGTCATCATGTCTGCCCTTGGCATTCTCGGAACGCCCTGGCCTCAGAATGCAGCCTCTGTAGTCCATGGTAACCTGCGGAGAGGGGGCGGGGCTGAGGGAGGCTGGAACACTGCCCTCACTGAGGGAGTGGGTGTGGCCATCTCTGCTGTGACTGAACAAAGGGCAGGGGTGCACGGGGCCCAGGGCAGGGCCCTCAGAGCCCGGCAGGCCCAGTGGAGTGTCACAAGCTTATAGGCCCAGGCAAAAGGGCGCCTTCTTTGTCTGCACAGCTGCCCAAACTCTCACCTTTCCACTCAGGGCGCCCTCTTACTTGAAGTGTGTGTGGAACATGTCCGCGCAGTACACCGCGCTGCACAGCTAACCATAGGTCTGGGCATCGTAGCTTCCTGCCAGGTGACCGAAGTTCGCAGGCAGATGGGTCCCTGGGACACACGCGGAGGGGCTCCTGCCCGGGTCACAGGCCGCCCACTGCCCCTGCCCCAGATCGGGGGCCGCAAAGCAGCCCTGTCTGAGTCCCCTGCCTCTAGAGGGAGTATTGGACCAACACTTGTAGAAAACGGGGTCCTTGCGGGCCACTCATTGGAGGGACACAAATAAATCTTTGCCGACTTTCTGCTGAAACTTACGAGCGTTCACACCTAAGCCTCTTACAATGTCAGCTGTTTAGCTAAACATGAGCTCATGATCTAAATTTACTCAATATTGAAGAAAGCAGCTACAAGGGGAGACAATCAGCCAAAACCATTAATACCAGAATTAGATTCCCAAGGCCATCCATCAGATGTAGGAATAATCGGGTGCAAGGCAGAAAATATACATTAAACTGGAACTGAAACAAGGCACAAGGATGTTTTCAAAGACTGGTAGGATCTCTAAAACATTTTTCAAGGACATGTCATTGATAAAGCTAAATACTCCAAGGTTGTGTAATACAACAGATTAATCATTGAGAAGAGTGAAATTATGCTGTTTTGAAAACTATGGCAGGTCAGATTTTCTGCCTAATTCTATAAGAAGATTTCTCTAAAAAATACACATTATTTCAAAGACTTATTGGCTGTGAAATAAGTTAAGGGTATTTCAAATGGCTTGTCTGCAAAGAAAGGTGAGATGTAGGGAATCACAGAAAGTCGAGGGGAAATTAGGTCAATATATACATTGCTGTATGGTGAACTAAGCCTTAGGCCAGCAACAATGGAGAGGACCTGACCCTTAGACACGTACAAGTAAGCTGGAATCTTCAAAAGTTCAAATCTTTATAAGTAAAAAGATTTATTAAAATGAATAACCAAGTGTTTTAATTGACATCAGAAGATCAAAACAATAAACCCTGAGAACATAGAGAAAAGATAAATAAAGATATGAGCAGAACATAATACAACAGAAAACGTATAAAATTGAGGTGATTTAGTAAGTCCAAAGAATCTTCTTTGAAAAGAATTAAAAGACACACTTTGATTAAGGAAAAGCAAAACATAAGTAAAGAATATACAGAAAGAGTCAGGACAATGTTAGAGCAGAGAATATATGAAATGCCAGTAAATTGGAACATTTCTGTCACGTGGACCATTTCCTAGCTCCTAAAGTTTACCAACACTGACACAAGAGGAAATCATTTAAGGTCATCATGTCTGCCCTTGGCATTCTCGGAACGCCCTGGCCTCAGAATGCAGCCTCTGTAGTCCATGGTAAGCTGCGGAGAGGGGGCGGGGCTGAGGGAGGTTGGAACACTGCCCTCACTGAGGGAGTGGGTGTGGCCATCTCTGCTGTGACTGAACAAAGGGCAGGGGTGCACGGGACCAGGGCAGGGCCCTCAGAGCCCGGCAGGCCCAGTGGAGTGTCACAAGCTTTTAGGCCCAGGCCAAAGGGCGCCTTCTTTGTCTGCACAGCTGCCCAAACTCTCACCTTTCCACTCAGGCCGCCCTCTTACTTGAAGTGTGTGTGGAACGTGTCCGCGCAGTATACCACGCTGCACAGCTAAGCATAGGTCTGGGCATCGTAGCTTCCTGCCAGGTGACCGAAGTTCGCAGGCAGATGGGTCCCTGGGACACACGCAGAGAGGCTCCTGCCCGGGTCACAGGCCGCCCACTGCCCCTGCCCCAGATCGGGGGCCGCAAAGCAGCCCTGTCTGAGCCCCTGCCTCTAGAGGGAGTATTGGACCAACACTTGTAGAAAACGGGTCCTTGCGGGCCACTCATTGGAGGGAAACAAATAAATCTTTGCGGACTTTCTGCTGAAACTCACGAACGTTCACACGTAAGCCTCTTACAATGTCAGCTGTTTAGCTAAACATGAGCTCATGATCTAAATTTACACAATATTGAAGAAAGCAGCTACAAGGGGAGACAATCAGCCAAAACCATCAATAGCAGAATTAGATTCCCAAGGCCATCCATCAGATGTAGGAATAATCGGGTGCAAGGCAGAAAATATACATAAAACTGGAACTGAAACAAGGCACAAGGATGTTTTCAAAGACTGGTAGGATCTCTAAAACATTTTTCAAGGACATGTCATTGATAAAGCTAAATACTCCAAGGTTGTGTAATACAACAGATTAATCATTGAGAAGAGTGAAATTATGCTGTTTTGAAAACTATGGCAGGTCAGATTTTCTGCCTAATTATATAAGAAGATTTCTCTAAAAAATACACATTATTTCAAAGAGTTATTGGCCGTGAAATAAGTTAAGGGTATTTCAAATGGCTTGTCTGCAAAGAAAGGTGAGATGTAGGGAATCACAGAAAGTCGAGGGGAAAATAGGTCAATATATACATTGCTGTATGGTGAACTAAGCCTTAGGCCAGCAACAATGGAGAGGACCTGACCCATAGACACCTACAAGTAAGCTGGAATCTTCAAAAGTTCAAATCTTTATAAGTAAAAAGATTTATTAAAATGAATAACCAAGTGTTTTAATTGACATCAGAAGATGAAAACAATAAACCCTGAGAACATAGAAAAAAGATAAATAAAGATATGAGCAGAACTTAATACAACAGAAAACGTATAATATTCAGGTGATTTAGTAAGTCCAAAGAATCTTCTTTGAAAAGATTTAAAAGACACACTTTGATTAAGGAAAACCAAAACATATGTAAAGAATATACAGAAAGAGTCAGGACAATGTTAGAGCAGACAATATAGGAAATGCCAGTAAATTTGAACATTTCTGTCAAGTGGACCATTTCCTAGCTCCTAAAGTTTACCAACACTGACACAAGAGGAAATCATTTAAGGTCATCATGTCTGCCCTTGGCATGCTCGGAACGCCCTGGCCTCAGAATGCAGCCTCTGTAGTCCATGGTAACCTGCGGAGAGGGGGCGGGGCTGAGGGAGGTTGGAACACTGCCCTCACTGAGGGAGTGTGTGTGGCCATTTCTGCTGTGACTGAACAAAGGGCAGGGGAGCAGGGGGCCCAGGGCAGGGCCCTCAGAGCCCGGCAGGCCCAGTGGAGTGTCACAAGCTTTTAGACCCAGGCCAAAGGGCGCCTTCTTTGTCTGCACAGCTGCCCAAACTCTCACCTTTCCACTCAGGCCGCCCTCTTACTTGAAGTATGTGTGGAACGTGTCCGTGCAGTATACCGCGCTCTACAGCTAAGCATAGGTCTGGCCATCGTAGCTTCCTGCCAGGTGACCGAAGTTCGCAGGCAGATGGGTCCCTGGGACACACGCGGAGAGGCTCCTGCCCGGACCACAGGCCGCCCACTGCCCCTGCCCCAGATCGGGGGCCGCAAAGCAGCCCTGTCTGAGTCCCCTGCCTCTAGAGGGAGTATTGGACCAACACTTGTAGAAAACGGGGTCCTTGCGGGCCACTCATTGGAGGGACACAAATAAATCTTTGCCGACTTTCTGCTGAAACTTACGAGCGTTCACACCTAAGCCTCTTACAATGTCAGCTGTTTAGCTAAACATGAGCTCATGATCTAAATTTACACAATAATGAAGAAAGCAGCTACAAGGGGAGACAATCAGCCAAAACCATCAATACCAGAATTAGATTCCCAAGGCCATCCATCAGATGTAGGAATAATCGGGTGCAAGGCAGAAAATATACATAAAACTGGAACTGAAACAAGGCACAAGGATGTTTTCAAAGACTGGTAGGATCTCTAAAACATTTTTCAAGGACATGTCATTGATAAAGCTAAATACTCCAAGGTTGTGTAATACAACAGATTAATCATTGAGAAGAGTGAAATTATGCTGTTTTGAAAACTATAGCAGGTCAGATTTTCTGCCTAATTATATAAGAAGATTTCTCTAAAAAATACACATTATTTCAAAGACTTCTTGGCTGTGAAATAAGTTAAGGGTATTTCAAATGGCTTGTCTGCAAAGAAAGTTGAGATGTAGGGAATCACAGAAAGTCGAGGGGAAAATAGGTCAATATATACATTGCTGTATGGTGAACTAAGCCTTAGGCCAGCAACAATGGAGAGGACCTGACCCTTAGACACGTACAAGTAAGCTGGAATCTTCAAAAGTTCAAATCTTTATAAGTAAAAAGATTTATTAAAATGAATAACCAAGTGTTTTAATTGACATCAGAAGATGAAAACAATAAACCCTGAGAACATAGAGAAAAGATAAATAAAGATATGAGCAGAACTTAATACAACAGAAAACGTATAAAATTCAGGTGATTTAGTAAGTCCAAAGAATCTTCTTTGAAAAGAATTAAAAGACACACTTTGATTAAGGAAAACCAAAACATAAGTAAAGAATATACAGAAAGAGTCAGGAAAATGTTAGAGCAGAGAATATATGAAATGCCAGTAAATTTGAACATTTCTGTCAAGTGGACCATTTCCTAGCTCCTAAAGTTTACCAACACTGACACAAGAGGAAATCATTTAAGGTCATCATGTCTGCCCTTGGCATTCTCGGAACGCCCTGGCCTCAGAATGCAGCCTCTGTAGTCCATGGTCACCTGCGGAGAGGGGGCGGGGCTGAGGGAGGTTGGAACACTGCCCTCACTGAGGGAGTGGGTGTGGCCATCTCTGCTGTGACTGAACAAAGGGCAGGGGAGCAGGGGGCCCAGGGCAGGGCCCTCAGAGCCCGGCAGGCCCAGTGGAGTGTCACAAGCTTATAGGCCCAGGCAAAAGGGCGCCTTCTTTGTCTGCACAGCTGCCCAAACTCTCACCTTTCCACTCAGGGCGCCCTCTTACTTGAAGTGTGTGTGGAACATGTCCGCGCAGTACACCGCGCTGCACAGCTAAGCATAGGTCTGGGCATCGTAGCTTCCTGCCAGGTGACCGAAGTTCGCAGGCAGATGGGTCCCTGGGACACACGCGGAGGGGCTCCTGCCCGGGTCACAGGCCGCCCACTGCCCCTGCCCCAGATCGGGGGCCGCAAAGCAGCCCTGTCTGAGTCCCCTGCCTATAGAGGGAGTATTGGACCAACACTTGTAGAAAACGGGGTCCTTGCGGGCCACTCATTGGAGGGACACAAATAAATCTTTGCCGACTTTCTGCTGAAACTTACGAGCGTTCACACCTAAGCCTCTTACAATGTCAGCTGTTTAGCTAAACATGAGCTCATGATCTAAATTTACTCATTATTGAAGAAAGCAGCTACAAGGGGAGACAATCAGCCAAAACCATTAATACCAGAATTAGATTCCCAAGGCCATCCATCAGATGTAGGAATAATCGGGTGCAAGGCAGAAAATATACATAAAACTGGAACTGAAACAAGGCACAAGGATGTTTTCAAAGACTGGTAGGATCTCTAAAACATTTTTCAAGGACATGTCATTGATAAAGCTAAATACTCCAAGGTTGTGTAATACAACAGATTAATCATTGAGAAGAGTGAAATTATGCTTTTTTGAAAACTATGGCAGGTCAGATTTTCTGCCTAATTATAGAAGAAGATTTCTCTAAAAAATACACATTATTTCAAAGACTTATTGGCTGTGAAATAAGTTAAGGGTATTTCAAATGGCTTGTCTGCAAAGAAAGGTGAGATGTAGGGAATCACAGAAAGTCGAGGGGAAAATAGGTCAATATATACATTGCTGTATGGTGAACTAAGCCTTAGGCCAGCAACAATGGAGAGGACCTGACCCTTAGACACGTACAAGTAAGCTGGAATCTTCAAAAGTTCAAATCTTTATAAGTAAAAAGATTTATTAAAATGAATAACCAAGTGTTTTAATTGACATCAGAAGATGAAAACAATAAACCCTGAGAACATAGAAAAAAGATAAATAAAGATATGAGCAGAACTTAATAAAACAGAAAACGTATAAAATTCAGGTGATTTAGTAAGTCCAAAGAATCTTCTTTGAAAAGATTTAAAAGACACACTTTGATTAAGGAAAACCAAAACATAAGTAAAGAATATACAGAAAGAGTCAGGACAATGTTAGAGCAGAGAATATATGAAATGCCAGTAAATTTGAACATTTCTGTCAAGTGGACCATTTCCTAGCTCCTAAAGTTTACCAACACTGACACAAGAGGAAATCATTTAAGGTCATCATGTCTGCCCTTGGCATTCTCGGAACGCCCTGGCCTCAGAATGCAGCCTCTGTAGTCCATGGTAACCTGCGGAGAGGGGGCGGGGCTGAGGGAGGTTGGAACACTGCCCTCACTGAGGGAGTGGGTGTGGCCATCTCTGCTGTGACTGAACAAAGGGCAGGGGAGCAGGGAGCCCAGGGCAGGGCCCTCAGAGCCCGGCAGGCCCAGTGGAGTGCCAGAAGCTTTTAGGCCCAGGCCAAAGGGCGCCTTCTTTGTCTGCACAGCTGCCCAAACTCTCACCTTTCCACTCAGGCCGCCCTCTTACTTGAAGTGTGTGTGGAACGTGTCCGCGCAGTATACCGCGCTGCACAGCTAAGCATAGGTCTGGGCATCGTAGCTTCCTGCCAGGTGACCGAAGTTCGCAGGCAGAAGGGTCCCTGGGACACACGCAGAGAGGCTCCTGCCCGGGTCACAGGCCGCCCACTGCCCCTGCCCCAGATCGGGGGCCGCAAAGCAGCCCTGTCTGAGTCCCCTGCCTCTAGAGGGAGTATTGGACCAACAGTTGTAGAAAACGGGGTCCTTGCGGGCCACTCATTGGAGGGACACAAATAAATCTTTGCCGACTTTCTGCTGAAACTTACGAGCGTTCACACCTAAGCCTCTTACAAGGTCAGCTGCTTAGCTAAACATGAGCTCATGAGGGCCTCCCTGGTGGCGCAGTGGTTGAGAGTCCGCCTGCCGATGCAGGGGATACGGGTTTGTGCCCCGGTCTGGGAGGATCCCATATGCCGCGGAGCGGCTGGGCCCGTGAGCCATGGCCGCAGGGCCTGCGCATCCGGAGCCTGTGCTCCGCAACGGGAGAGGCCACAACAGTGAGAGGCCCGCATACCGCAAAAAAAAAAAAAAAAAAAAAAAAAAAATCATGAGCTCATGATCTAAATTTACACAATAATGAAGAAAGCAGCTACAAGGGGAGACAATCATCCAAAACCATCAATACCAGAATTAGATTCCCAAGGCCATCCATCAGATGTAGGAATAATCGGGTGCAAGGCAGAAAATATACATAAAACTGGAACTGAAACAAGGCACAAGGATGTTTTCAAAGACTGGTAGGATCTCTAAAACATTTTTCAAGGACATGTCATTGATAAAGCTAAATACTCCAAGGTTGTGTAATACAACAGATTAATCACTGAGAAGAGTGAAATTATGCTGTTTTGAAAACTATGGCAGGTCAGATTTTCTGCCTAATTATATAAGAATATTTCTCTAAAAAATACACATTATTTCAAAGACTTATTGGCTGTGAAATAAGTTAAGGGTATTTCAAATGGCTTGTCTGCAAAGAAAGGTGAGATGTAGGGAATCACAGAAAGTCGAGGGGAAAATAGGTCAATATATACATTGCTGTATGGTGAACTAAGCCTTAGGCCAGCAACAATGGAGAGGACCTGACCCTTAGACACGTACAAGTAAGCTGGAATCTTCAAAAGTTCAAATCTTTATAAGTAAAAAGATTTATTAAAATGAATAACCAAGTGTTTTAATTGACATCAGAAGATGAAAACAATAAACCCTGAGAACATAGAGAAAAGATAAATAAAGATATGAGCAGAACTTAATACAACAGAAAACGTATAAAATTGAGGTGATTTAGTAAGTCCAAAGAATCTTCTTTGAATAGAATTAAAAGACACACTTTGATTAAGGAAAACCAATACATAAGTAAAGAATATACAGAAAGAGTCAGGACAATGTTAGAGCAGAGAATATATGAAATGCCAGTAAATTTGAACATTTCTGTCAAGTGGACCATTTCCTAGCTCCTAAAGTTTACCAACACTGACACAAGAGGAAATCATTTAAGGTCATCATGTCTGCCCTTGGCATGCTCGGAACGCCCTGGCCTCAGAATGCAGCCTCTGTAGTCCATGGTAACCTGCGGAGAGGGGGCGGGGCTGAGGGAGGTTGGAACACTGCCCTCACTGAGGGAGTGGGTGTGGCCATCTCTGCTGTGACTGAACAAAGGGCAGGGGAGCAGGGGGCCCAGGGCAGGGCCCTCAGGGCCCGGCAGGCCCAGTGGAGTGTCTCAAGCTTTTAGGCCCAGGCCAAAGGGCCCCTTCTTTGTCTGCACAGCTGCCCAAACTCTCACCTTTCCACTCAGGCCGCCCTCTTACTTGAAGTGTGTGTGGGACGTGTCCGTGCAGTATACCGCGCTGCACAGCTAAGCATAGGTCTGGGCATCGTAGCTTCCTGCCAGGTGACCGAAGTTCGCAGGCAGATGGGTCTCTGGGACACACGCGGAGAGGCTCCTGCCCGGGTCACAGGCCGCCCACTGCCCCTGCCCCAGATCGGGGGCCGCAAAGCAGCCTTGTCTGAGTCCCCTGCCTCTAGAGGGAGTATTGGACCAACACTTGTAGAAAACGGGGTCCTTGCGGGCCACTCATTGGAGGGACACAAATACATCTTTGCCGACTCTCTGCTGAAACTTACGAGCGTTCACACCTAAGCCTCTTACAAGGTCAGCTGTTTAGCTAAACATGAGCCTATGATCTAAATTTACACAATAATGAAGAAAGCAGCTACAAGGGGAGACATTCAGCCAAAACCATCAATACCAGAATTAGATTCCCAAGGCCATCCATCAGATGTAGGAATAATCGGGTGCAAGGCAGAAAATATACATAAAACTGGAACTGAAACAAGGCACAAGGATGTTTTCAAAGACTGGTAGGATCTCTAAAACATTTTTCAAGGACATGTCATTGATAAAGCTAAATACTCCAAGGTTGAGTAATACAACAGATTAATCATTGAGAAGAGTGAAATTATGCTGTTTTGAAAACTATGGCAGGTCAGATTTTCTGCCTAATTATATAAGAAGATTTCTCTAAAAAATACACATTATTTCAAAGACTTATTGGCTGTGAAATAAGTTAAGGGTATTTCAAATGGCTTGTCTGCAAAGAAAGGTGAGATGTAGGGAATCACAGAAAGTCGAGGGGAAAATAGGTCAATATATACATTGCTGTATGGTGAACTAAGCCTTAGGCCAGCAACAATGGAGAGGACCTGACCCTTAGACACGTACAAGTAAGCTGGAATCTTCCAAAGTTCAAATCTTTATAAGGAAAAAGATTTATAAAAATGAATAACCAAGTGTTTTAATTGACATCAGAAGATGAAAACAATAAACCCTGAGAACATAGAAAAATGATACATAAAGATATGAGCAGAACTTAATACAACAGAAAACGTATAAAATTCAGGTGATTTAGTAAGTCCAAAGAATCTTCTTTGAAAACATTTAAAAGACACACTTTGATTAAGGAAAACCAAAACATAAGTAAAGAATATACAGAAAGAGTCAGGACAATGTTAGAGCAGACAATATATGAAATGCCAGTAAATTTGAACATTTCTGTCAAGTGGACCATTTCCTAGCTCCTAAAGTTTACCAACACTGACACATGAGGAAATCTTTTAAGGTCATCATGTCTGCCCTTGGCATTCTCGGAACGACCTGGCCTCAGAATGCAGCCTCTATAGTCCATGGTAACCTGCGGAGAGGGGGCGGGGCTGAGGGAGTTTGGAACACTGCCCTCACTGAGGGAGTGGGTGTGGCCATCTCTGCTGTGACTGAACAAAGGGCAGGGGAGCAGGGGGCCCAGGGCAGGGCCCTCAGAGCCCGGCAGGCCCAGTGGAGTGTCACAAGCTTTTAGGCCCAGGCCAAAGGGCGCCTTCTTTGTCTGCACAGCTGCCCAAACTCTCACCTTTCCACTCAGGCCGCCCTCTTTCTTGAAGTGTGTGTGGAACGTGTCCGTGCAGTGTACCGCGCTGCACAGCTAAGCATAGGTCTGGGCATCGTAGCTTCCTGCCAGGTGACCGAAGTTCGCAGGCAGATGGGTCCCTGGGACACACGCGGAGAGGCTCCTGCCCGGGTCACAGGCCGCCCACTGCCCCTGCCCCAGATCGGGGGCCGCAAAGCCGCCTTGTCTGAGTCCCCTGCCTCTAGAGGGAGTATTGGACCAACACTTGTAGAAAACGGGGTCCTTGCGGGCCACTCATTGGAGGGACACAAATACATCTTTGCCGACTCTCTGCTGAAACTTACGAGCGTTCACACCTAAGCCTCTTACAAGGTCAGCTGTTTAGCTAAACATGAGCCTATGATCTAAATTTACACAATAATGAAGAAAGCAGCTACAAGGGGAGACATTCAGCCAAAACCATCAATACCAGAATTAGATTCCCAAGGCCATCCATCAGATGTAGGAATAATCGGGTGCAAGGCAGAAAATATACATAAAACTGGAACTGAAACAAGGCACAAGGATGTTTTCAAAGACTGGTAGGATCTCTAAAACATTTTTCAAGGACATGTCATTGATAAAGCTAAATACTCCAAGGTTGTGTAATACAACAGATTAATCATTGAGAAGAGTGAAATTATGCTGTTGTGAAAACTATGGCAGGTCAGATTTTCTGCCTAATTATATAAGAAGATTTCTCTAAAAATTACACATTATTTCAAAGACTTATTGGCTGTGAAATAAGTTAAGGGTATTTCAAATGGCTTGTCTGCAAAGAAAGGTGAGATGTAGGGAATCACAGAAAGTCGAGGGGAAAATAGGTCAATATATACATTGCTGTATGGTGAACTAAGCCTTAGGCCAGCAACAATGGAGAGGACCTGACCCTTAGACACGTACAAGTAAGCTGGAATCTTCCAAAGTTCAAATCTTTATAAGGAAAAAGATTTATAAAAATGAATAACCAAGTGTTTTAATTGACATCAGAAGATGAAAACAATAAACCCTGAGAACATAGAGAAAAGATAAATAAAGATATGAGCAGAACTTAATACAACAGAAAAAGGATAAAATTCAGGTGATTTAGTAAGTCCAAAGAATCTTCTTTGAAAAGATTTAAAAGACAAACTTTGATTAAGGAAAACCAAAACATAAGTAAAGAATATACAGAAAGAGTCAGGACAATGTTAGAGCAGAGAATATATAAAATGCCAGTAAATTTGAACATTTCTGTAAAGTGGACCATTTCCTAGCTCCTAAAGTTTACCAACACTGACACAAGAGGAAATCATTTAAGGGCATCATGTCTGCCCTTGGCATTCTCGGAACACCCTGGCCTCAGAATGCAGCCTCTGTAGTCCATGGTAACCTGCAGAGAGGGGGCGGGGCTGAGGGAGGTTGGAACACTGCCCTCACTGAGGGAGTGGGTGTGGCCATCTCTGCTGTGACTGAACAAAGGGCAGGGGAGCAGAGGGCCCAGGGCAGGGCCCTCAGAGCCCGGCAGGCCCAGTGTACTATCACAAGTTTTTAGGCCCAGGCCAAAGGGCGCCTTCTTTGTCTGCACAGCTGCCCAAACTCTCACCTTTCCACTCAGGCCGCCCTCTTACTTGAAGTGTGTGTGGAACGTGTCCGCGGAGTACACCGCGCTGCACAGCTAACCATAGTTCTGGTCATCGTAGCTTCCTGCCAGGTGACCGAAGTTCGCAGGCAGATGGGTCCCTGGGACACACGCGGAGGGGCTCCTGCCCGGGTCACAGGCCGCCCACTGCCCCTGCCCCAGATAGGGGGCCGCAAAGCAGCCCTGTCTGAGTCCCCTGCCTCTAGAGGGAGTATTGGACCAACACTTGTAGAAAACGGGGTCCTTGCGGGCCACTCATTGGAGGGACACAAATAAATCTTTGCCGACTTTCTGCTGAAACTTACGAGTGTTCACAACTAAGCCTCTTACAAGGTCAGCTGTTTAGCTAAACATGAGCTCATGATCTAAATTTACACAATATTGAAGAAAGCAGCTACAAGGGGAGACAATCAGCCAAAACCATCAATACCAGAATTAGATTTCCAAGGCCATCCATCAGATGTAGGAATAATCGGGTGCAAGGCAGAAAATATACATAAAACTGGAACTGAAACAAGGCACAAGGATGTTTTCAAAGACTGGTAGGATCTCTAAAACATTTTTCAAGGACATGTCATTGATAAAGCTAAATACTCCAAGGTTGTGTAATACAACAGATTAATCATTGAGAAGAGTGAAATTATGCTGTTTTGAAAACTATGGCAGGTCAGATTTTCTGCCTAATTATAGAAGAAGATTTCTCTAAAATATACACATTATTTCAAAGACTTATTGGCTGTGAAATAAGTTAAGGGTATTTCAAATGGCTTGTCTGCAAAGAAAGGTGAGATGTAGGGAATCACAGAAAGTCGAGGGGAAAATAGGTCAATATATACATTGCTGTATGGTGAACTAAGCCTTAGGCCAGCAACAATGGAGAGGACCTGACCCTTAGACACGTACAAGTAAGCTGGAATCTTCAAAAGTTCAAATCTTTATAAGTAAAAAGATTTATTAAAATGAATAACCAAGTGTTTTAATTGACATCAGAAGATGAAAACAATAAACCCTGAGAACATAGAAAAAAGAAAAATAAAGATATGAGCAGAACTTAATACAACAGAAAACGTATAAAATTCAGGTGATTTAGTAAGTCCAAAGAATCTTCTTTGAAAAGAATTAAAAGACACACTTTGATTAAGGAAAACCAAAACATAAGTAAAGAATATACAGAAAGAGTCAGGACAATGTTAGAGCAGAGAATATATGAAATGCCAGTAAATTTGAACATTTCTGTAAATTGGACCTTTTCCTAGCTCCTAAAGTTTACCAACACTGACACAAGAGGAAATCATTTAAGGTCATCATGTCTGCCCTTGGCATTCTCGGAACGCCCTGGCCTCAGAATACAGCCTCTGTAATCCATGGTATACTGCGGAGAGGGGGCGGGGCTGAGGGAGTTTGGAACACTGTCCTCACTGAGGGAGTGGGTGTGGCCATCTCTGCTGTGACTGAACAAAGGGCAGGGGAGCAGGGGGCCCATGCCAGGGCCCTCAGAGCCCAGCAGGCCCAGTGGAGTGTCACAAGCTTTTAGGCACAGGCCAAAGGGCGCCTTCTTTGTCTGCACAGCTGCCCAAACTCTCACCTTTCCACTCAGGCCGCCCTCTTACTTGAAGTGTGTGTGGAACATGTCCGTGCAGTATACCGCGCTGCACAGCTAAGCATAGTTCTGGGCATCGTAGCTTCCTGCCAGGTGACCGAAGTTCGCAGGCAGATGGGTCCCTGGGACACACGCGGAGAGGCTTCTGCCCGGGTCACAGGCCGCCCACTGCCCCTGCCCCAGATCGGTGGCCACAAAGCAGCCCTGTCTGAGTCCCCTGCCTCTAGAGGGAGTATTGGACCAACACTTGTAGAAAACGGGGTCCTTGCGGGCCACTCATTGGAGGGACACAAATAAATCTTTGCCGACTTTCTGCTGAAACTTACGAGCGTTCACAACTAAGCCTCTTACAAGGTCAGCTGTTTAGCTAAACATGAGCTCATGATCTAAATTTACACAATATTGAAGAAAGCAGCTACAAGGGGAGACAATCAGCCAAAACCATCAATACCAGAATTAGATTTCCAAGGCCATCCATCAGATGTAGGAATAATCGGGTGCAAGGCAGAAAATATACATAAAACTGGAACTGAAACAAGGCACAAGGATGTTTTCAAAGACTGGTAGGATCTCTAAAACATTTTTCAAGGACATGTCATTGATAAAGCTAAATACTCCAAGGTTGTGTAATACAACAGATTAATCATTGAGAAGAGTGAAATTATGCTGTTTTGAAAACTATGGCAGGTCAGATTTTCTGCCTAATTATAGAAGAAGATTTCTCTAAAATATACACATTATTTCAAAGACTTATTGGCTGTGAAATAAGTTAAGGGTATTTCAAATGGCTTGTCTGGAAAGAAAGTTGAGATGTAGGGAATCACAGAAAGTCGAGGGGAAAATAGGTCAATATATACATTGCTGTATGGTGAACTAAGCCTTAGGCCAGCAACAATGGAGAGGACCTGACCCTTAGACACGTACAAGTAAGCTGGAATCTTCAAAAGTTCAAATCTTTATAAGTACAAAGATTTATTAAAATGAATAACCAAGTGTTTTAATTGACATCAGAAGATGAAAACAATAAACCCTGAGAACATAGAGAAAAGATAAATAAAGATATGAGCAGAACTTAATACAACAGAAAACGTATAAAATTCAGGTGATTTAGTAAGTCCAAAGAATTTTCTTTGAAAAGATTTAAAAGAGACACTTTGATTAAGGAAAACCAAAACATAAGTAAAGAATATACAGAAAGAGTCAGGACAATGTTAGAGCAGAGAATATATGAAATGCCAGTAAATTTGAACATTTCTGTCAAGTGGACCATTTCCTAGCTCCTAAAGTTTACCAACACTGATCCAAGAAGAAATCATTTAAGGTCATCATGTCTGCCCTTGGCATTCTCGGAACACCCTGGCCTCAGAATGCAGCCTCTGTAGTCCATGGTAACCTGCGGAGAGGGGGCGGGGCTGAGGGAGGTTGGAACACTGCCGTCACTGAGGGAGTGGGTGTGGCCATCTCTGCTGTGACTGAACAAAGGGCAGGGGAGCAGGGGGCCCAGGGCAGGGCCCTCAGAGCCCGGAAGGCCCAGTGGAGTGTCACAACTATTTAGGCCCAGGCCAAAGGGCGCCTTCTTTGTCTGCACAGCTGCCCAAACTCTCACCTTTCCACTCAGGCCGCCCTCTTACTTGAAGAGTGTGTGCAACGTGTCCGCGCAGTACACCGCACTGCACAGCTAAGCATAGTTCTGGGCATCGTAGCTTCCTGCCAGGTGACCGAAGTTCGCAGTCAGATGGGTCCCTGGGACACACGCGGAGGGGCTCCTGCCCGGGTCACAGGCCGCCCACTGCCCCTGCCTCAGATCGGGGGCCGCAAAGCAGCCCTGTCTGAGTCCCCTGCCTCTAGAGGGAGTATTGGACCAACACTTGTAGAAAACGGGGTCCTTGCGGGCCACTCATTGGAGGGACACAAATAAATCTTTGCCGACTCTCTGCTGGAACTTACGAGCGTTCACACCTAAGCCTCTTACAAGGTCAGCTGTTTAGCTAAACATGAGCTCATGAACTAAATTTACAGAATAATGAAGAAAGCAGCTACAAGGGGAGACAATCAGCCAAAACCATCAATACCAGAATTAGATTCCCAAGGCCATCCATCAGATGAAGGAATAATCGGGTGCAAGGCAGAAAATATACATAAAACTGGAACTGAAACAAGGCACAAGGATGTTTTCAAAGACTGGTAGGATCTCTAAAACATTTTTCAAGGACATGTCATTGATAAAGCTAAATACTCCAAGGTTGTGTAATACAACAGATTAATCATTGAGAAGAGTGAAATTATGCTGTTTTGAAAACTATGGCAGGTCAGATTTTCTGCCTAATTATATAAGAAGATTTCTCTAAAAAATACACCTTATTTCAAAGACTTCTTGGCTGTGAAATAAGTTAAGGGTATTTCAAATGGCTTGTCTGCAAAGAAAGGTGAGATGTAGGGAATCACAGAAAGTCGAGGGGAAAATAGGTCAATATATACATTGCTGTATGGTGAACTAAGCCTTAGGCCAGCAACAATGGAGAGGACGTGACCCTTAGACACGTACAAGTAAGCTGGAATCTTCAAAAGTTCAAATCTTTATAAGTAAAAGTTTTATTAAAATGAATAACCAAGTGTTTTAATTGACATCAGAAAATGAAAACAATAAACCCTTAGAACATAGAGAAAAGATAAATGAAGATATGAGCAGAACTTAATACAACAGAAAACATATAAAATTGAGGTGATTTAGAAAGTCCAAAGAATCTTCTTTGAAAAGAATTAAAAGACACACTTTGATTAAGGAAAACCAAAACATAAGTAAAGAATATACAGAAACAGTCAGGACAATGTTAGAGCAGAGAATATATGAAATGCCAGTAAATTTGAACATTTCTGTAAAGTGGACCATTTCCTAGCTCCTAAAGTTTACCAACACTGACACAAGAGGAAATCATTTAAGGGCATCATGTCTGCCCTTGGCATTCTCGGAACGCCCTGGCCTCAGAATGAAGCCTCTGTAGTCCATGGTAACCTGCAGAGAGGGGGCGGGGCTGAGGGAGTTTGGAACACTGCCCTCACTGAGGGAGTGGGTGTGGCCATCTCTGCTGTGACTGAACAAAGGGCAGGGGAGCAGAGGGCCCAGGGCAGGGCCCTCAGAGCCCGGCAGGCCCAGTGGAGTGTCACAAGTTTTTAGGCCCAGGCCAAAGGGCGCCTTCTTTGTCTGCACAGCTGCCCAAACTCTCACCTTTCCACTCAGGCCGCCCTCTTACTTGAAGTGTGTGTGGAACGTGTCCGCAGAGTACACCGCGCTGCACAGCTAACCATAGTTCTGGGCATCGTAGCTTCCTGCCAGGTGACCGAAGTTCGCAGGCAGTTGGGACCCTGGGACACACGCGGAGGGGCTCCTGCCCGGGTCACAGGCCGCCCACTGCCCCTGCCCCAGATCGGGGGCCGCAAAGCAGCCCTGTCTGAGTCCCCTGCCTCTAGAGGGAGTATTGGACCAACACTTGTAGAAAACAGGGTCCTTGCGGGCCACTCATTGGAGGGACACAAATAAATCTTTGCCGACTCTCTGCTGAAACTTACGAGCGTTCACACCTAAGCCTCTTACAAGGTCAGCTGTTTAGCTAAACATGAGCTCATGATCTAAATTTACACAATAATGAAGAAAGCAGCTACAAGGGGAGACAATCAGCCAAAACCATCAATACCAGAATTAGATTCCCAAGGCCATCCATCAGATGTAGGAATAATCGGGTGCAAGGCAGAAAATATACATAAAACTGGAACTGAAACAAGGCACAAGGATGTTTTCAAAGACTGGTAGGATCTCTAAAACATTTTTCAAGGACATGTCATTGATAAAGCTAAATACTCCAAGGTTGTGTAATACAACAGATTAATCATTGAGAAGAGTGAAATTATGCTGTTTTGAAAACTATGGCAGGTCAGATTTTCTGCCTAATTATATAAGAAGATTTCTCTAAAAAATACACATTATTTCAAAGACTTATTGGCTGTGAAATAAGTTAAGGGTATTTCAAATGGCTTGTCTGCAAAGAAAGTTGAGATGTAGGGAATCACAGAAAGTCGAGGGGAAAATAGGTCAAAATATACATTGCTGTATGGTGAACTAAGCCTTAGGCCAGCAACAATGGAGAAGACCTGACCCTTAGACACGAACAAGTAAGCTGGAATCTTCAAAAGTTCAAATCTTTATAAGTAAAAAGATTTATTAAAATGAATAACCAAGTGTTTTAATTGACATCAGAAGATGAAAACAATAAACCCTGAGAACATGGAGAAAAGATAAATAAAGATATGAGCAGAATTAATACAACAGAAAACGTATAAAATTCAGGTGATTTAGTAAGTCCAAAGAATCTTTGAAAAGATTTAAAAGACACACTTTGATTAAGGAAAACCTAAACATAAGTAAAGAATATACAGAAAGAGTCAGGACAATGTTAGAGCAGAGAATATATGAAATGCCAGTAAATTTGAACATTTCTGTAAAGTGGACCATTTCCTAGCTCCTAAAGTTTACCAACACTGACACAAGAGGAAATCATTTAAGGGCATCATGTCTGCCCTTGGCATTCTCGGAACGCCCTGGCCTCAGAATGAAGCCTCTGTAGTCCATGGTAACCTGCGGAGAGGGGGCGGGACTGAGGGAGGTTGGAACACTGCCCTCACTGAGGGAGTGGGTGTGGCCATCTCTGCTGTGACTGAACAAAGGGCAGGGGAGCAGGGGGCCCAGGCCAGGGCCCTCAGAGCCCGGCAGGCCCAGTGGAGTGTCACAAGCTTTTAGGCCCAGGCCAAAGGGCGCCTTCTTTGTCTGCACAGCTGCCCAAACTCTCACCTTTCCACTCAGGCCGCCCTCTTACTTGAAGTGTGTGTGGAACGTGTCCGCGCAGTACACCGCGCTGCAAACCTAAGCATAGTTCTGGGCATCGTAGCTTCCTGCCAGGTGACCGAAGTTCGCAGGCAGATGTGTCCCTGGGACACAGGCGGAGAGGCTCCGGCCCTGGTCACAGGCCGCCCACGGCCCCTGCCCCAGATCGGGGGCCGCAAAGCAGCCCTGTTTGAGTCCCCTGCCTCTAGAGGGAGTATTGGACCAACACTTGTAGAAAACGGGGTCCTTGCGGGCCACTCATTGGAGGGACACAAATAAATCTTTGCCGACTTTCTGCTGAAACTTACGAGCATTCACACCTAAGCCTCTTACAAGGTCAGCTGTTTAGCTAAACATGAGCTCATGATCTAAATTTACACAATATTGAAGAAAGCAGCTACAAGGGGAGACAATCAGCCAAAACCATCAATACCAGAATTAGATTCCCAAGGCCATCCATCAGATGTAGGAATAATCGGGTGCAAGGCAGAAAATATACATAAAACTGGAACTGAAATAAGGCACAAGGATGTTTTCAAAGACTGGTAGGATCTCTAAAACATTTTTCAAGGACATGTCATTGACAAAGCTAAATACTCCAAGGTTGTGTAATACAACAGATTAATCATTGAGAAGAGTGAAATTATGCTGTTTTGAAAACTATGGCAGGTCAGATTTTCTGCCTAATTATATAAGAAGATTTCTCTAAAAAATACACATTATTTCAAAGACTTATTGGCTGTGAAATAAGATAAGGGTATTTCAAATGGCTAGTCTGCAAAGAAAGGTGAGATGTAGGGAATCACAGAAAGTCGAGGGGAAAATAGGTCAATATATACATTGCTGTATGGTGAACTAAGCCTTAGGCCAGCAACAATGGAGAGGACCTGACCCTTAGACACGTACAAGTAAGCTGGAATCTTCAAAAGTTCAAATATTTATAAGTAAAAAGATTTACTAAAATCAATAACCAAGTGTTTTAATTGACATCAGAAGATGAAAACAATAAACCCTGAGAACATGGCTAAAAGATAAATAAAGATATGAGCAGAACTTAATACAACAGAAAACGTATAAAATTCAGGTGATTTAGTAAGTCCAAAGAATCTTCTTTGAAAACATTTAAAAGACACACTTTGATTAAGGAAAACCAAAACATAAGTAAAGAATATACAGAAAGAGTCAGGACAATGTTAGAGCAGAGAATATATGAAATGCCAGTAAATTTGAACATTTCTGTAAAGTGGACCATTTCCTAGCTCCTAATGTTTACCAACACTGACACAAGAGGAAATCATTTAAGGTCATCATGTCTGCCCTTGGCATTCTCGGAACGCCCTGGCCTCAGAATGCAGCCTCTGTAGTCCATGGTAACCTGCGGAGAGGGGGTGGTGCTGAGGGAGGATGGAACACTGCCCTCACTGTGGGAGTGGGTGTGGCCATTTCTGCTGTGACTGAACAAAGGGCAGGGAATCAGGGGGCCCAGGGCAGGGCCCTCAGAGCCCGGCAGGCCCAGTGGAGTGTCACAAGCTTTTAGGCCCAGGCCAAAGGGCGCCTTCTTTGTCTGCACACCTGCCCAAACTCTCACCTTTCCACTCAGGCCGCCCTCTTACTTGAAGTGAGTGTGGAACGTGTCCATGCAGTATACCGCGCTGCACAGCTATGCATAGGTCTGGGCATCGTAGCTTCCTGCCAGGTAACCGAAGGTCGCAGGCAGATGGGTCCCTGGGACACACGCGGAGGGGCTCCTGCCCGGGTCACAGGCCGCCCACTGCCCCTGCCCCAGATCGGGGTCCGCAAATCAGCCCTGTCTGAGTCCCCTGCCTCTAGAGGGAGTATTGGACCAACACTTGTAGAAAACGGGGTCCTTGCGGGCCACTCATTGGAGGGACACAAATAAATCTTTGCCGACTTTCTGCTGAAACTTACGAGCGTTCACACCTAAGCCTCTTACAAGGTCAGCTGTTTAGCTAAACATGAGCTCATGATCTAAATTTACACAATATTGAAGAAAGCAGCTACAAGGGGAGACAATCAGCCAAAACCATCAATACCAGAATTAGATTCCCAAGGCCATCCATCAGATGTAGGAATAATCGGGTGCAAGGCAGAAAATATACATAAAACTGGAACTGAAACAAGGCACAAGGATGTTTTCAAAGACTGGTAGGATCTCTAAAACATTTTTCAAGGACATGTCATTGATAAAGCTAAATACTCCAAGGTTGTGTAATACAACAGATTAATCATTGAGAAGAGTGAAATTATGCTGTTTTGAAAACTATGGCAGGTCAAATTTTCTGCCTAATTATTTAAGAAGATTTCTCTAAAAAATACACATTATTTCAAAGACTTATTGGCTGTGAAATAAGATAAGGGTATTTCAAATGGCTTGTCTGCAAAGAAAGGTGAGATGTAGGGAATCACAGAAAGTCGAGGGGAAAATAGGTCAATATATACATTGCTGTATGGTGAACTAAGCCTTAGGCCAGCAACAATGGAGAGGACCTGACCCTTAGACATGTACAAGTAAGCTGGAATCCTCAAAAGTTCAAATCTTTATAAGTAAAAAGATTTATTAAAATGAATAACCAAGTGTTTTAATTGACAGCAGAAGATGAAAACAATAAACCCTGAGAACATAGAGAAAAGATAAATAAAGATATGAGCAGAACTTAATACAACAGAAAACGTATAAAATTCAGGTGATTTAGTAAGTCCAAAGAATCTTCTTTGAAAAGAATTAATAGACACACTTTGATTAAGGAAAACCAAAACATAAGTAAAGAATATACAGAAAGAGTCAGGACAATGTTAGAGCAGAGAATATATGAAATGCCAGTAAATTTGAACATTTCTGTAAAGTGGACCATTTCCTAGCTCCTAAAGTTTACCAACACTGACACAAGAGGAAATCATTTAAGGTCATCATGTCTGCCCTTGGCATTCTCGGAACGCCCTGGCCTCAGAATGCAGCCTCTGTAGTCCATGGTAACCTGCGGAGAGGGGGCGGGGCTGAGGGAGGTTGGAACACTGCCCTCACTGAGGGAGTGGGTGTGGCCACCTCTGCTGTGACTGAACAAAGGGCAGGGGAGCAGGGGGCCCAGGGCAGGGCCCTCAGAGCCCGGCAGGCCCAGTGGAGTGTCAAAAGTTTTTAGGCCCAGGCCAAAGGGCGCCTTCTTTGTCTGCACAGCTGCCCAAACTCTCACCTTTCCACTCAGGCCGCCCTCTTACTTGAAGTGTGTGTGGAACGTGTCTGCGCAGTACACCGCGCTGCACAGCTAATCATAGTTCTGGGCATCGTAGCTTCCTGCAAGGTGACCGAAGTTCGCAGGCAGATGGGACCCTGGGACACACGCGGAGGGGCTCCTGCCCGGGTCACACTCCGCCCACTGCCCCTGCCCCAGATCGGGGGCCGCAAAGCAGCCCTGTCTGAGTCCCCTGCCTCTAGAGGGAGTACTGGACCAACACTTGTAGAAAACGGGGCCATTGCGGGCCACTCGTTGGAGGGACACAAATAAATCTTTGCCGACTTTTTGCTGAAACTTACGAGCGTTCATACCTAAGCCTCTTAAAAGGTCAGCTGTTTAGCTAAACATGAGCTCATGATCTAAATTTACACAATAATGAAGAAAGCAGCTACAAGGGGAGACAATCAGCCAAAACCATCAATACCAGAATTAGATTCCCAAGGCCATCCATCAGATGAAGGAATAATCGGGTGCAAGGCAGAAAATATACATAAAACTGGAACTGAAACAAGGCACAAGGATGTTTTAGAAGACTGGTAGGATCTCTAAAACATTTTTCAAGGACATGTCATTGATAAAGCTAAATACTCCAAGGTTGTGTAATACAACAGATTAATCATTGAGAAGAGTGAAATTATGCTGTTTTGAAAACTATGGCAGGTCAGATTTTCTGCCTAATTATAGAAGAAGATTTCTCTAAAAAATACACATTATTTCAAAGACTTATTGGCTGTGAAATAAGTTAAGGGTATTTCAAATGGCTTGTCTGCAAAGAAAGGTGAGATGTAGGGAATCACAGAAAGTCGAGGGGAAAATAGGTCAATATATACATTGCTGTATGGTGAACTAAGCCTTAGGCCAGCAACAATGGAGAGGACGTGACCCTTAGACACGTACAAGTAAGCTGGAATCTTCAAAAGTTCAAATCTTTATAAGTAAAAACATTTATTAAAATGAATAACCAAGTGTTTTAATTGACAGCAGAAGATGAAAACAATAAACCCTGAGAACATAGAGAAAAGATAAATAAAGATATGAGCAGAACTTAATACAACAGAAAACGTATAAAATTCAGGTGATTTAGTAAGTCAAAAGAATCTTCTTTGAAAAGAATTAATAGACACACTTTGATTAAGGAAAACCAAAACATAAGTAAAGAATATACAGAAAGAGTCAGGACAATGTTAGAGCAGAGAATATATGAAATGCCAGTAAATTTGAACATTTCTGTCAAGTGGACCATTTCCTAGCTCCTAAAGTTTACCAACACTGACACAAGAGGAAATCATTTAAGGGCATCATGTCTGCCCTTGGCATTCTCGGAACGCCCTGGCCTCAGAATGCAGCCTCTGTAGTCCATGGTAACCTGCAGAGAGGGGGCGGGGCTGAGGGTGGTTGGAACACTGCCCTCACTGAGGGAGTGGGTGTGGCCATCTCTGCTGTGACTGAACAAAGGGCAGGGGAGCAGAGGGCCCAGGGCAGGGCCCTCAGAGCCCGGCAGGCCCAGTGGAGTGTCACAAGTTTTTAGGCCCAGGCCAAAGGGCGCCTTCTTTGTCTGCACAGCTGCCCAAACTCTCACCTTTCCACTCAGGCCGCTCTCTTACTTGAAGTGTGTGTGGAACGTGTCCGCGGAGTACACCGCGCTGCACAGCTATCCATAGTTCTGGGCATCGTAGCTTCCTGCCAGGTGACCGAAGTTCGCAGGCAGATGGGTCCCTGGGACACACGCGGAGGGGCTCCTGCCCGGGTCACAGGCCGCCCACTGCCCCTGCCCCAGATCGGGGGCCGCAAAGCAGCCCTGTCTGAGTCCCCTGCCTCTAGAGGGAGTATTGGACCAACACTTGTAGAAAACGGGGTCCTTGCGGGCCACTCATTGGAGGGACACAAATAAATCTTTGCCGACTCTCTGCTGAAACTTACGAGCGTTCACACCTAAGCCTCTTACAAGGTCAGCTGTTTAGCTAAACATGAGCTCATGATCTAAATTTACACAATAATGAAGAAAGCAGCTACAAGGGGAGACAATCAGCCAAAACCATCAATACCAGAATTAGATTCCCAAGGCCATCCATCAGATGTAGGAATAATCGGGTGCAAGGCAGAAAATATACATAAAACTGGAACTGAAACAAGGCACAAGGATGTTTTCAAAGACTGGTAGGATCTCTAAAACATTTTTCAAGGACATGTCATTGATAAAGCTAAATACTCCAAGGTTGTGTAATACAACAGATTAATCATTGAGAAGAGTGAAATTATGCTGTTTTGACAACTATGGCAGGTCAGATTTTCTGCCTAATTATAGAAGAAGATTTCTCTAAAAAATACACATTATTTCAAAGACTTATTGGCTGTGAAATAAGTTAAGGGTATTTCAAATGGCTTGTCTGCAAAGAAAGGTGAGATGTAGGGAATCACAGAAAGTCGAGGGGAAAATAGGTCAATATATACATTGCTGTATGGTGAACTAAGCCTTAGGCCAGCAACAATGGAGAAGACCTGACCCTTAGACACGAACAAGTAAGCTGGAATCTTCAAAAGTTCAAATCTTTATAAGTAAAAAGATTTATTAAAATGAATAACCAAGTGTTTTAATTGACATCAGAAGATGAAAACAATAAACCCTGAGAACATGGAGAAAAGATAAATAAAGATATGAGCAGAACTTAATACAACAGAAAACGTATAAAATTCAGGTGATTTAGTAAGTCCAAAGAATCTTTCAAAAGATTTAAAAGACACACTTTGATTAAGGAAAACCTAAACATAATTAAAGAATATACAGAAAGAGTCAGGACAATGTTAGAGCAGAGAATATATGAAATGCCAGTAAATTTGAACATTTCTGTAAAGTGGACCATTTCCTAGCTCCTAAAGTTTACCAATACTGACACAAGAGGAAATCATTTAAGGTCATCATGTCTGCCCTTGGCATTCTCGGAACGCCCTGGCCTCAGAATGCAGCCTCTGTAGTCCATGGTAACCTGCGGAGAGGGGGTGGTGCTGAGGGAGGATGGAACACTGCCCTCACTGAGGGAGTGGGTGTGGCCATTTCTGCTGTGACTGAACAAAGGGCAGGGAAGCAGGGGGCCCAGGGCAGGGCCCTCAGAGCCCGGCAGGCCCAGTGGAGTGTCACAAGCTTTTAGGCCCAGGCCAAAGGGCGCCTTCTTTGTCTGCACACCTGCCCAAACTCTCACCTTTCCACTCAGGCCGCCCTCTTACTTGAAGTGAGTGTGGAACGTGTCCGTGCAGTATACCGCGCTGCACAGCTATGCATAGGTCTGGGCATCGTAGCTTCCTGCCAGGTGACCGAAGGTCGCAGGCAGATGGGTCCCTGGGACACACGCGGAGGGGCTCCTGCCCGGGTCACAGGCCGCCCACTGCCCCTGCCCCAGATCGGGGGCCGCAAATCAGCCTTGTCTGAGTCCCCTGCCTCTAGAGGGAGTATTGGACCAACACTTGTAGAAAACGGGGTCCTTGCGGGCCACTCATTGGAGGGACACAAATAAATCTTTGCCGACTTTCTGCTGAAACTTACGAGCGTTCACACCTAAGCCTCTTACAAGGTCAGCTGTTTAGCTAAACATGAGCTCATGATCTAAATTTACACAATATTGAAGAAAGCAGCTACAAGGGGAGACAATCAGCCAAAACCATCAATACCAGAATTAGATTCCCAAGGCCATCCATCAGATGTAGGAATAATCGGGTGCAAGTCAGAAAATATACATAAAACTGGAACTGAAACAAGGCACAAGGATGTTTTCAAAGACTGGTAGGATCTCTAAAACATTTTTCAAGGACATGTCATTGATAAAGCTAAATACTCCAAGGTTGTGTAATACAACAGATTAATCATTGAGAAGAGTGAAATTATGCTGTTTTGAAAACTATGGCAGGTCAGATTTTCTGCCTAATTATATAAGAAGATTTCTCTAAAAAATACACATTATTTCAAAGACTTATTGGCTGTGAAATAAGTTAAGGGTATTTCAAATGGCTTGTCTGCAAAGAAAGGTGAGATGTAGGGAATCACAGAAAGTCGAGGGGAAAATAGGTCAATATATACATTGCTGTATGGTGAACTAAGCCTTAGGCCAGCAACAATGGAGAAGACCTGACCCTTAGACACGAACAAGTAAGCTGGAATCTTCAAAAGTTCAAATCTTTATAAGTAAAAAGATTTATTAAAATGAATAACCAAGTGTTTTAATTGACATCAGAAGATGAAAACAATAAACCCTGAGAACATGGAGAAAAGATAAATAAAGATATGAGCAGAACTTAATACAACAGAAAACGTATAAAATTGAGGTGATTTAGTAAGTCCAAAGAATCTTCTTTGAAAAGAATTAAAAGACACAATTTGATTAAGGAAAACCAAAACATAAGTAAAGAATATACAGAAAGAGTCAGGACAATGTTAGAGCAGAGAATATATGAAATGCCAGTAAATTTGAACATTTCTGTCAAGTGGACCATTTCCTAGCTCCTAAAGTTTACCAACACTGACACAAGAGGAAATCATTTAAGGTCATCATGTCTGCCCTTGGCATTCTCGGAACGCCCTGGCCTCAGAATGCAGCCTCTGTAGTCCATGGTAACCTGCGGAGAGGGGGCGGGGCTGAGGGAGGTTGGAACACTCCCCTCACTGAGGGAGTGGGTGTGGCCATCTCTGCTGTGACTGAACAAAGGGCAGGGGAGCAGAGGGCCCAGGCCAGGGCCCTCAGAGCCCGGCAGGCCCAGTGGAGTGTCACAAGCTTTAGGCCCAGGCCAAAGGGCGCCTTCTTTGTCTGCACAGCTGCCCAAACTCTCACCTTTCCACTCAGGCCGCTCTCTTACTTGAAGTGTGTGTGGAACGTGTCCGCAGAGTACACCGCGCTGCACAGCTAAGCATAGTTCGGGGCATCGTAGCTTCCTGCAATGTGACCGAAGTTCGCAGGCAGATGGGTCCCTGGGACACACGCGGAGGGGCTCCTGCCCGGGTCACAGGCCGCCCACGGCCCCTGCCCCAGATCGGGGGCCGCAAAGCAGCCCTGTCTGAGTCCCCTGCCTCTAGAGGGAGTATTGGACCAACACTTGTAGAAAACGGGGTCCTTGCGGGCCACTCATTGGAGGGACACAAATAAATCTTTGCCGACTTTCTGCTGAAACTTACGAGCGTTCACACCTAAGCCTCTTACAAGGTCAGCTGTTTAGCTAAACATGAGCACATGATCTAAATTTACACAATAATGAAGAAAGTAGCTACAAGGGGAGACAATCAGCCAAAACCATCAATACCAGAATTAGATTCCCAAGGCCATCCATCAGATGTAGGAATAATCGGGTGCAAGTCAGAAAATATACATAAAACTGGAACTGAAACAAGGCACAAGGATGTTTTCAAAGACTGGTAGGATCTCTAAAACATTTTTCAAGGACATGTCATTGATAAAGCTAAATACTCCAAGGTTGTGTAATACAACAGATTAATCATTGAGAAGAGTGAAATTATGCTGTGTTGAAAACTATGGCAGGTCAGATTTTCTGCCGAATTATATAAGAAGATTTCTCTAAAAAATACACATTATTTCAAAGACTTATTGGCTGTGAAATAAGATAAGGGTATTTCAAATGGCTTGTCTGCAAAGAAAGGTGAGATGTAGGGAATCACAGAAAGTCGAGGGGAAAATAGGTCAATATATACATTGCTGTATGGTGAACTAAGCCTTAGGCCAGCAACAATGGAGAGGACCTGACCCTTAGACACGTACAAGTAAGCTGGAATCTTCAAAAGTTCAAATCTTTATAAGTAAAAAGATTTACTAAAATCAATAACCAAGTGTTTTAATTGACATCAGAAGATGAAAACAATAAACCCTGAGAACATGGAGAAAAGATAAATAAAGATATGGGCAGAACATAATACAACAGAAAACGTATAAAATTCAGGTGATTTAGTAAGTCCAAAGAATCTTTGAAAAGATTTAAAAGACACACTTTGATTAAGGAAAACCAAAACATAAGTAAAGAATATACAGAAAGAGTCAGGACAATGTTAGAGCAGAGAATATATGAAATGCCAGTAAATTTGAACATTTCTGTCAAGTGGACCATTTCCTAGCTCCTAAAGTTTACCAACACTGACACAAGAGGAAATCATTTAAGGTCATCATGTCTGCCCTTGGCATTCTCGGAACGCCCTGGCCTCAGAATGCAGCCTCTGTAGTCCATGGTAACCTGCGGAGAGGGGCGGGGCTGAGGGAGGTTGGAACACTCCCCTCACTGAGGGAGTGGGTGTGGCCATCTCTGTTGTGACTGAACAAAGGGCAGGGGAGCAGGGGGCGCAGGCCAGGGCCCTCAGAGCCCGGCAGGCCCAGTGGAGTGTCACAAGCTTTTAGGCCCAGGCCAAAGGGTGCCTTCTTTCTCTGCACAGCTGCCCAAACTCTCACCTTTCCACTCAGGCCGCCCTCTTACTTGAAGTGTGTGTGGAACGTGTCCGCGCAGTATACCACGCAGCACAGCTAAGCATAGGTCTGGACATCGTAGCTTCCTGCCAGGTGACCGAAGTTCGCAGGCAGATGGGTCCCTGGGACACACGCGGAGAGTCTCCTGCCCGTTCACTGGGCGCCCACTGCCCCTGCCCCAGATCGGGAGCCGCAAAGCAGCCCTATCTGAGTCCCCTGCCTCAAGAGGGAGTATTGGACCAACAGTTGTAGAAAACGGGGTCCTTGCGGGCCACTCATTGGAGGGACACAAATAAATCTTTGCCGACTTTCTGCTGAAACTTACGAGCGTTCACACCTAAGCCTATTACAAGGTCAGCTGTTTAGCTAAACATGAACTCATGATCTAAATTTACACAATATTGAAGAAAGCAGCTACAAGGGGAGACAATCAGCCAAAACCATCAATACCCATATTAGATTCCCAAGGCCATCCATCAGATGTAGGAATAATCGGGTGCAAGGCAGAAAATATACATAAAACTGGAACTGAAACAAGGCACAAGGATGTTTTCAAAGACTGGTAGGATCTCTAAAACATTTTTCAAGGACATGTCATTGATAAAGCTAAATACTCCAAGGTTGTGTAATACAACAGATTAATCATTGAGAAGAGTGAAATTATGCTGTTTTGAAAACTATGGCAGGTCAGATTTTCTGCCGAATTATATAAGAAGATTTCTCTAAAAAATACACATTATTTCAAAGACTTATTGGCTGTGAAATAAGATAAGGGTATTTCAAATGGCTTGTCTGCAAAGAAAGGTGAGATGTAGGGAATCACAGAAAGTCGAGGGGAAAATAGGTCAATATATACATTGCTGTATGGTGAACTAAGCCTTAGGCCAGCAACAATGGAGAGGACCTGACCCTTAGACACGTACAAGTAAGCTGGAATCTTCAAAAGTTCAAATCTTTATAAGTAAAAAGATTTATTAAAATGAATAACCAAGTGTTTTAATTGACATCAGAAGATGAAAACAATAAACCCTGAGAACATGGAGAAAAGATAAATAAATATATGAGCAGAACTTAATACAACAGAAAACGTATAAAATTCAGGTGATTTAGTAGGTCCAAAGAATCTTCTTTGAAAAGATTTAAAAGACACACTTTGATTAAGGAAAACCAAAACATAAGTAAAGAATATACAGAAAGAGTCAGGACAATGTTAGAGCAGATAATATATGAAATGCCAGTAAATTTGAACATTTCTGTCAAGTGGACCATTTCCTAGCTCCTAAAGTTTACCAACACTGACACAAGAGGAAATCATTTAAGGTCATCATGTCTGCCCTTGGCATTCTCGGAACGCCCTGGCCTCAGAATGCAGCCTCTGTAGTCCATGGTAACCTGCGGAGAGGGGCGGGGCTGAGGGAGGTTGGAACACTGCTCTCACTGAGGGAGTGGGTGTGGCCATTTCTGCTGTGACTGAACAAAGGGCGTGGAAGCAGGGGGCCCAGGGCAGGGCCCTCAGAGCCCGGCAGGCCCAGTGGAGTGTCACAAGCTTTTAGGCCCAGGCCAAAGGGTGCCTTCTTTGTCTGCACAGCTGCCCAAACTCTCACCTTTCCACTCAGGCCGCCCTCTTACTTGAAGTGTGTGTGGAACGTGTCCGTGCAGTATACCGCGCTGCACAGCTAAGCATAGGTCTGGGCATCGTAGCTTCCTGCCAGGTGACCGAAGTTCACAGGCAGATGGGTCCCTGGGAGACACTCGGAGGGGCTCCTGCCCGGGTCACAGGCCGCCCACTGCCCCTGCCCCAGATCGGGGGCCGCAAATCAGCCCTGTCTGAGTCCCCTGCCTCTAGAGTGAGTATTGGACCAACACTTGTAGAAAACGGGGTCCTTGCGGGCCACTCATTGGAGGGACACAAATAAATCTTTGCCGACTTTCTGCTGAAACTTATGAGCGTTCACACCTAAGCCTCTTACAAGGTCAGCTGATTAGCTAAACATGAGCTCATGATCTAAATTTACACAATATTGAAGAAAGCAGCTACAAGGGGAGACAATCAGCCAAAACCATCAATACCAGAATTAGATTCCCAAGGCCATCCATCAGATGTAGGAATAATCGGGTGCAAGGCAGAAAATATACATAAAACTGGAACTGAAACAAGGCACAAGGATGTTTTCAAAGACTGGTAGGATCTCTAAAACATTTTTCAAGGACATGTCATTGATAAAGCTAAATACTCCAAGGTTGTGTAATACAACAGATTAATCATTGAGAAGAGTGAAATGATGCTGTTTTGAAAACTATGGCAGGTCAGATTTTCTGCCTAATTATATAAGAAGATTTCTCTAAAAAATACACATTATTTCAAAGACTTATTGGCTGTGAAATAAGTTAAGGGTATTTCAAATGGCTTGTCTGCAAAGAAAGGTGAGATGTAGGGAATCACAGAAAGTCGAGGGGAAAATAGCTCAATATATACATTGCTGTATGGTGAACTAAGCCTTAGGCCAGCAACAATGGAGAGGACCTGACCCTTAGACACGTAGAGGTAAGCTGGAATCTTCAAAAGTTCAAATCTTTATAAGTAAAAAGATTTATTAAAATGAATAACCAAGTGTTTTAATTGACATCAGAAGATGAAAACAATAAACACTGAGAACATAGAGAAAAGATAAATAAAGATATGAGCAGAACTTAATACAACAGAAAACGTATAAAATTCAGGTGATTTAGTAAGTCCAAAGAATCTTCTTTGAAATGATTTAAAAGACATACTTTGATTAAGGAAAACCAAAACATAAGTAAAGAATATACAGAAAGAGTCAGGACAATGTTAGAGCAGAGAATATATGAAATGCCAGTAAATTTGAACATTTCTGTAAAGTGGACCATTTCCTAGCTCCTAAAGTTTACCAACACTGACACAAGAGGAAATCATTTAAGGTCATCATGTCTGCCCTTGGCATTCTCGGAACGCCCTGGCCTCAGAATGCAGCCTCTGTAGTCCATGGTAACATGCGGAGAGGGGGCGGGGCTGAGGGAGGTTGGAACACTGCCCTCACTGAGGGAGTGGGTGTGGCCATCTCTGTTGTGACTGAACAAAGGGCAGGGGAGCAGGGGGCGCAGGCCAGGGCCCTCAGAGCCCGGCAGGCCCAGTGGAGTGTCACAAGCTTTTAGGCCCAGGCCAAAGGGTGCCTTCTTTCTCTGCACAGCTGCCCAAACTCTCACCTTTCCACTCAGGCCGCCCTCTTACTTGAAGTGTGTGTGGAACGTGTCCGCGCAGTATACCACGCAGCACAGCTAAGCATAGGTCTGGACATCGTAGCTTCCTGCCAGGTGACCGAAGTTCGCAGGCAGATGGGTCCCTGGGACACACGCGGAGAGGCTCCTGCCCGTTCACTGGGCGCCCACTGCCCCTGCCCCAGATCGGGAGCCGCAAAGCAGCCCTATCTGAGTCCCCTGCCTCTAGAGGGAGTATTGGACCAACACTTGTAGAAAACGGGGTCCTTGCGGGCCACTCATTGGAGGGACACAAATAAATCTTTGCCGACTTTCTGCTGAAACTTACGAGCGTTCACACCTAAGCCTATTACAAGGTCAGCTGTTTAGCTAAACATGAACTCATGATCTAAATTTACACAATATTGAAGAAAGCAGCTACAAGGGGAGACAATCAGCCAAAACCATCAATACCCGTATTAGATTCCCAAGGCCATCCATCAGATGTAGGAATAATCGGGTGCAAGGCAGAAAATATACATAAAACTGGAACTGAAACAAGGCACAAGGATGTTTTCAAAGACTGGTAGGATCTCTAAAACATTTTTCAAGGACATGTCATTGATAAAGCTAAATACTCCAAGGTTGTGTAATACAACAGATTAATCATTGAGAAGAGTGAAATTATGCTGTTTTGAAAACTATGGGAGGTCAGATTTTCTGCCTAATTATATAAGAAGATTTCTCTAAAAAATACACATTATTTCAAAGACTTATTGGCTGTGAAATAAGTTAAGGGTATTTCAATTGGCTTGTCTGCAAAGAAAGGTGAGATGTAGGGAATCACAGAAAGTCGAGGGGAAAATAGGTCAATATATACATTGCTGTATGGTGAACTAAGCCTTAGGCCAGCAACAATGGAGAGGACCTGACCCTTAGACACGTACAAGTAAGCTGGAATCTTCAAAAGTTCAAATCTTTATAAGTAAAAAGATTTATTAAAATGAATAACCAAGTGTTTTAATTGACATCAGAAGATGAAAACAATAAACCCTGAGAACATGGAGAAAAGATAAATAAATATATGAGCAGAACTTAATACAACAGAAAACGTATAAAATTCAGGTGATTTAGTAAGTCCAAAGAATCTTCTTTGAAAAGATTTAAAAGACACACTTTGATTAAGGAAAACCAAAACATAAGTAAAGAATATACAGAAAGAGTCAGGACAATGTTAGAGCAGATAATATATGAAATGCCAGTAAATTTGAACATTTCTGTCAAGTGGACCATTTCCTAGCTCCTAAAGTTTACCAACACTGACACAAGAGGAAATCATTTAAGGTCATCATGTCTGCCCTTGGCATTCTCGGAACGCCCTGGCCTCAGAATGCAGCCTCTGTAGTCCATGGTAACCTGCGGAGAGGGGCGGGGCTGAGGGAGGTTGGAACACTGCTCTCACTGAGGGAGTGGGTGTGGCCATTTCTGCTGTGACTGAACAAAGGGCATGGAAGCAGGGGGCCCAGGGCAGGGCCCTCAGAGCCCGGCAGGCCCAGTGGAGTGTCACAAGGTTTTAGGCCCAGGCCAAAGGGTGCCTTCTTTGTCTGCACAGCTGCCCAAACTCTCACCTTTCCACTCAGGCCGCCCTCTTACTTGAAGTGTGTGTGGAACGTGTCCGTGCAGTATACCGCGCTGCATAGCTAAGCATAGGTCTGGGCATCGTAGCTTCCTGCCAGGTGACCGAAGATCGCAGGCAGATGGGTCCATGGGAGACACTCGGAGGGGCTCCTGCCCGGGTCACAGGCCGCCCACTGCCCCTGCCCCAGATCGGGGGCCGCAAATCAGCCCTGTCTGAGTCCCCTGCCTCTAGAGTGAGTATTGGACCAACACTTGTAGAAAACGGGGTCCTTGCGGGCCACTCATTGGAGGGACACAAATAAATCTTTGCCGACTTTCTGCTGAAACTTACGAGCGTTCACACCTAAGCCTCTTACAAGGTCAGCTGATTAGCTAAACATGAGCTCATGATCTAAATTTACACAATATTGAAGAAAGCAGCTACAAGGGGAGACAATCAGCCAAAACTATCAATACCAGAATTAGATTCCCAAGGCCATCCATCAGATGTAGGAATAATCGGGTGCAAGGCAGAAAATATACATAAAACTGGAACTGAAACAAGGCACAAGGATGTTTTCAAAGACTGGTAGGATCTCTAAAACATTTTTCAAGGACATGTCATTGATAAAGCTAAATACTCCAAGGTTGTGTAATACAACAGATTAATCATTGAGAAGAGTGAAATTATGCTGTTTTGAAAACTATGCCAGGTCAGATTTTCTGCCTAATTATATAAGAAGATTTCTCTAAAAAATACACATTATTTCAAAGACTTATTGGCTGTGAAATAAGTTAAGGGTATTTCAAATGGCTTGTCTGCAAAGAAAGGTGAGATGTAGGGAATCACAGAAAGTCGAGGGGAAAATAGGTCAATATATACATTGCTGTATGGTGAACTAAGCCTTAGGCCAGCAACAATGGAGAGGACCTGACCCTTAGACACGTACAAGTAAGCTGGAATCTTCAAAAGTTAAAATCTTTATAAGTAAAAAGATTTATTAAAATGAATAACCAAGTGTTTTAATTGACATCAGAAGATGAAAACAATAAACACTGAGAACATAGAGAAAAGATAAATAAAGATATGAGCAGAACTTAATACAACAGAAAACGTATAAAATTCAGGTGATTTAGTAAGTCCAAAGAATCTTCTTTGAAAAGATTTAAAAGACACACTTTGATTAAGGAAAACCAAAACATAAGTAAAGAATACACAGAAAGAGTCAGGACAATGTTAGAGCAGAAAATATATGAAATGCCAGTAAATTTGAACATTTCTGTCAAGTGGACCATTTCCTAGCTCCTAAAGTTTACCAACACTGACACAAGAGGAAATCATTTAAGGTCATCATGTCTGCCCTTGGCATTCTCGGAACGCCCTGGCCTCAGAATGCAGCCTCTGTAGTCCATGGTAACCTGCGGAGAGGGGGCAGGGCTGAGGGAGGTTGGAACACTGCTCTCACTGAGGGAGTGGGTGTGGCCATTTCTGCTGTGACTGAACAAAGGGCAGGGAAACAGGGGGCCCAGGGCAGGTCCATCAGAGCCCGGCAGGCCCAGTGGAGTGTCACAAGCATTTAGGCCCAGGCCAAAGGGCGCCTTCTTTGTCTGCACAGCTGCCCAAACTCTCACCTTTCCACTCAGGCCGCCCTCTTACTTGAAGTGTGTGTGGAACGTGTCCGTGCAGTATACAGCGCTGCACAGCTAAGCATAGGTCTGGGCATCGTAGCTTCCTGCCAGGTGACCGAAGTTCGCAGGCAGATGGGTCCTTCGGACACACGCGGATGGGCTCCTTCCCGGGTCACAGGCCGCCCACTGCCCCTGCCCCAGATCGGGGGCCGCAAATCAGCCCTGTCTGAGTCCCCTGTCTCTAGAGGGAGTATTGGACCAACACTTGTAGAAAACGGGGTCCTTGCGGGCCACTCATTGGAGGGACACAAATAAATCTTTGCCGACTTTCTGCTGAAACTTACAAGCGTTCACACCTAAGCCTCTTACAAGGTCAGCTGTTTATCTAAACATGAGCTCATGATCTAAATTTACACAATATTGAAGAAAGCAGCTACAAGGGGAGACAATCAGCCAAAACCATCAATACCAGAATTAGATTCCCAAGGCCATCCATCAGATGTAGGAATAATCGTGTGCAAGGCAGAAAATATACATAAAACTGGAACTGAAACAAGGCACAAGGATGTTTTCAAAGACTGGTAGGATCTCTAAAACATTTTTCAAGGACATGTCATTGATAAAGCTAAATTCTCCAAGGTTGTGTAATACAACAGATTAATCATTGAGAAGAGTGAAATTATGCTGTTTTGAAAACTATGCCAGGTCAGATTTTCTGCCTAATTATATAAGAAGATTTCTCTAAAAAATACACATTATTTCAAAGACTTCTTGGCTGTGAAATAAGTTAAGGGTATTTCAATTGGCTTGTCTGCAAAGAAAGGTGAGATGTAGGGAATCACAGAAAGTCGAGGGGAAAATAGGTCAATATATACATTGCTGTATGGTGAACTAAGCCTTAGGCCAGCAACAATGGAGAGGACCTGACCCTTAGACACGTACAAGTAAGCTGGAATCTTCAAAAGTTAAAATCTTTATAAGTAAAAAGATTTATTAAAATGAATAACCAAGTGTTTTAATTGACATCAGAAGATGAAAACAATAAACCCTGAGAACATGGAGAAAAGATAAATAAAGATATGAGCAGAACTTAATACAACAGAAAACGTATAAAATTGAGGTGATTTAGTAAGTCCAAAGAATCTTCTTTGAAAAGATTTAAAGGACACACTTTGATTAAGGAAAACCAAAACATAAGTAAAGAATATACAGAAAGAGTCAGGACAATGTTAGAGCAGAGAATATATGAAATGCCAGTAAATTTGAACATTTCTGTAAAGTGGACCATTTCCTAGCTCCTAAAGTTTACCAACACTGACACAAGAGGAAATCATTTAAGGTCATCATGTCTGCCCTTGGCATTCTCGGAATGCCCTGGCCTCAGAATGCAGCCTCTGTAGTCCATGGTAACCTGTGGAGAGGGGGCGGTGCTGAGGGAGGTTGGAACACTGCCCTCACTGAGGGAGTGGGTGTGGCCATTTCTTCTGTGACTGAACAAAGGGCAGGGAAGCAGGGGGCCCAGGGCAGGGCCCTCAGAGCCCGGCAGGCCCAGTGGAGTGTTACACCTTTTAGGCCCAGGCCAAAGAGCGCCTTCTTTGTCTGCACAGCTGCCCAAACTCTCACCTTTCCACTCAGGCCGCCCTCTTACTTGAAGTGAGTATGGAACGTGTCTGTGCAGTATACCGCGCTGCACAGCTATGCATAGGTCTGGGCATCGTAGCTTCCTGCCAGGTGACCGAAGTTCGCAGGCAGATGGGTCCCTGGGACACACGCGGAGGGGCTCCTGCCCGGGTCACAGGCCGCCCACTGCCCCTGCCCCAGATCGGGGGCCGCAAATCAGCCCTGTCTGAGTCCCCTGCCTCTATAGGGAGTATTGGACCAACACTTGTAGAAAACGGGGTCCTTGCGGGCCACTCATTGGAGGGACACAAATAAATCTTTGCCGACTTTCTGCTGAAACTTACGAGCGTTCACACCTAAGCCTCTTACAAGGTCAGCTGATTAGCTAAACATGAGCTCATGATCTAAATTTACACAATATTGAAGAAAGCAGCTACAAGGGGAGACAATCAGCCAAAACCATCAATACCAGAATTAGATTCCCAAGGCCATCCATCAGATGTAGGAATAATCGGGTGCAAGGCAGAAAATATACATAAAACTGGAACTGAAACAAGGCACAAGGATGTTTTCAAAGACTGGTAGGATCTCTAAAACATTTTTCAAGGACATGTCATTGATAAAGCTAAATACTCCAAGGTTGTGTAATACAACAGATTAATCATTGAGAAGAGTGAAATTATGCTGTTTTGAAAACTATGGCAGGTCAGATTTTCTGCCTAATTATATAAGAAGATTTCTCTAAAAAATACACATTATTTCAAAGACTTATTGGCTGTGAAATAAGTTAAGGGTATTTCAAATGGCTTGTCTGCAAAGAAAGGTGAGATGTAGGGAATCACAGAAAGTCGAGGGGAAAATAGGTCAATATATACATTGCTGTATGGTGAACTAAGCCTTAGGCCAGCAACAATGGAGAGGACCTGACCCTTAGACACGTACAAGTAAGCTGGAATCTTCAAAAGTTCAAATCTTTATAAGTAAAAAGATTTATTAAAATGAATAACCAAGTGTTTTAATTGACATCAGAAGTTGAAAACAATAAACCCTGAGAACATAGAGAAAAGATAAATAAAGATATGAGCAGAACTTAATACAACAGAAAACGTATAAAATTCAGGTGATTTAGTAAGTCCAAAGAATCTTCTTTGAAATGATTTAAAAGACATACTTTGATTAAGGAAAAGCAAAACATAAGTAAAGAATATACAGAAAGAGTCAGGACAATGTTAGAGCAGAGAATATATGAAATGCCAGTAAATTTGAACATTTCTGTCAAGTGGACCATTTCCTAGCTCCTAAAGTTTACCAACACTGACACAAGAGGAAATCATTTAAGGTCATCATGTCTGCCCTTGGCATTCTCGGAACGCCCTGGCCTCAGAATGCAGCCTCTGTAGTCCAGGGTAACATGCGGAGAGGGGGCGGGGCTGAGGGAGTTTGGAACACTGCCCTCACTGAGGGAGTGGGTGTGGCCATCTCTGTTGTGACTGAACAAAGGTCAGGGGAGCAGGGGGCGCAGGCCAGGGCCCTCAGAGCCCGGCAGGCCCAGTGGAGTGTCACAAGCTTTTAGGCCCAGGCCAAAGGGTGCCTTCTTTCTCTGCACAGCTGCCCAAACTCTCACCTTTCCACTCAGGCCGCCCTCTTACTTGAAGTGTGTGTGGAACGTGTCCGCGCAGTATACCACGCAGCACAGCTAAGCATAGGTCTGGACATCGTAGCTTCCTGCCAGGTGACCGAAGTTCGCAGGCAGATGGGTCCCTGGGACACACGCGGAGAGGCTCCTGCCCGGGTCACTGGGCGCCCACTGCCCCTGCCCCAGATCGGGAGCCGCAAAGCAGCCCTATCTGAGTCCCCTGCCTCTAGAGGGAGTATTGGACCAACACTTGTAGAAAACGGGGTCCTTGCGGGCCACTCATTGGAGGGACACAAATAAATGTTTGCCGACTTTCTGCTGAAACTTACGAGCGTTCACACCTAAGCCTATTACAAGGTCAGCTGTTTAGCTAAACATGAACTCATGATCTAAATTTACACAATATTGAAGAAAGCAGCTACAAGGGGAGACAATCAGCCAAAACCATCAATACCCGTATTAGATTCCCAAGGCCATCCATCAGATGTAGGAATAATCGGGTGCAAGGCAGAAAATATACATAAAACTGGAACTGAAACAAGGCACAAGGATGTTTTCAAAGACTGGTAGGATCTCTAAAACATTTTTCAAGGACATGTCATTGATAAAGCTAAATACTCCAAGGTTGTGTAATACAACAGATTAATCATTGAGAAGAGTGAAATTATGCTGTTTTGAAAACTATGGCAGGTCAGATTTTCTGCCTAATTATATAAGAAGATTTCTCTAAAAAATACACATTATTTCAAAGACTTATTGGCAGTGAAATAAGTTAAGGGTATTTCAAATGGCTTGTCTGCAAAGAAAGGTGAGATGTAGGGAATCACAGAAAGTCGAGGGGAAAATAGGTCAATATATACATTGCTGTATGGTGAACTAAGCCTTAGGCCAGCAACAATGGAGAGGACCTGACCCTTAGACACGTACAAGTAAGCTGGAATCTTCAAAAGTTCAAATCTTTATAAGTAAAAAGATTTATTAAAATGAATAACCAAGTGTTTTAATTGACATCAGAAGATGAAAACAATAAACCCTGAGAACATGGAGAAAAGATAAATAAAGATATGAGCAGAACTGAATACAACAGAAAACGTATAAAATTCAGGTGATTTAGTAAGTCCAAAGAATCTTCTTTGAAAAGATTTAAAAGACACACTTTGATTAAGGAAAACCAAAACATAAGTAAAGAATATACAGAAAGAGTCAGGACAATGTTAGAGCAGATAATATATGAAATGCCAGTAAATTTGAACATTTCTGTCAAGTGGACCATTTCCTAGCTCCTAAAGTTTACCAACACTGACACAAGAGGAAATCATTTAAGGTCATCATGTCTGCCCTTGGCATTCTCGGAACGCCCTGGCCTCAGAATGCAGCCTCTGTAGTCCATGGTAACCTGCGGAGAGGGGGCGGGGCTGAGGGAGGTTGGAACACTGCTCTCACTGAGGGAGTGGGTGTGGCCATTTCTGCTGTGACTGAACAAAGGGCATGGAAGCAGGGGGCCCAGGGCAGGGCCCTCAGTGCCCGGCAGGCCCAGTGGAGTGTCACAAGCTTTTAGGCCCAGGCCAAAGGGTGCCTTCTTTGTCTGCACAGCTGCCCAAACTCTCACCTTTCCACTCAGGCCGCCCTCTTACTTGAAGTGTGTGTGGAACATGTCCGTGCAGTATACCGCGCTGCACACCTAAGCATAGGTCTGGGCATCGTAGCTTCCTGAAGGTGACCGAAGTTCGCAGGCAGATGGGTCCCTGGGAGACACTCGGAGAGGCTCCTGCCCGGGCCACAGGCCGCCCACAGCCCCTGCCCCAGATCGGGGGCCGCAAAGCAGCCCTGTCTGAGTCCCCTGCCTCTAGAGGGAGTATTGGACCAACACTTGTAGAAAACGGGGTCCTTGCGGGCCACTCATTGGAGGGACACAAATAAATCTTTGCCGACTTTCTGCTGAAACTTACGAGCGTTCACACCTAAGCCTCTTACAAGGTCAGCTGTTTAGCTAAACATGAGCTCATGATCTAAATTTACACAATATTGAAGAAAGCAGCTACAAGGGGAGATAATCAGCCAAAACCATCAATACCAGAATTAGATTCCCAAGGCCATCCATCAGATGTAGGAATAATCGGGTGCAAGGCAGAAAATATACATAAAACTGGAACTGAAACAAGGCACAAGGATGTTTTCAAAGACTGGTAGGATCTCTAAAACATTTTTCAAGGACATGTCATTGATAAAGCTAAATACTCCAAGGTTGTGTAATACAACAGATTAATCATTGAGAAGAGTGAAATTATGCTGTTTTGAAAACTATGGCAGGTCAGATTTTCTGCCTAATTATATAAGAAGATTTCTCTAAAAAATACACATTATTTCAAAGACTTATTGGCTGTGAAATAAGTTAAGGGTATTTCAAAAGGCTTGTCTGCAAAGAAAGGTGAGATGTAGGGAATCACAGAAAGTCGAGGGGAAAATAGGTCAATATATACATTGCTGTATGGTGAACTAAGCCTTAGGCCAGCAACAATGGAGAGGACCTGACCCTTAGACACGTACAAGTAAGCTGGAATCTTCAAAAGTTCAAATCTTTATAAGTAAAAAGATTTATTAAAATGAATAACCAAGTGTTTTAATTGACATCAGAAGATGAAAACAATAAACCCTGAGAACATAGAGAAAAGATAAATAAAGATATGAGCAGAACTTAATACAACAGAAAACGTATAAAATTCAGGTGATTTAGTAAGTCCAAAGAATCTTCTTTGAAATGATTTAAAAGACATACTTTGATTAAGGAAAAGCAAAACATAAGTAAAGAATATACAGAAAGAGTCAGGACAATGTTAGAGCAGAGAATATATGAAATGCCAGTAAATTTGAACATTTCTGTCAAGTGGACCATTTCCTAGCTCCTAAAGTTTACCAACACTGACACAAGAGGAAATCATTTAAGGTCATCATGTCTGCCCTTGGCATTCTCGGAACGCCCTGGCCTCAGAATGCAGCCTCTGTAGTCCATGGTAACCTGCGGAGAGGGGGCGGGGCTGAGGGAGGTTGGAACACTGCCCTCACTGAGGGAGTGGGTGTGGCCATCTCTGTTGTGACTGAACAAAGGGCAGGGGAGCAGGGGGCGCAGTCCAGGGCCCTCAGAGCCCGGCAGGCCCAGTGGAGTGTCACAAGCTTTTAGGCCCAGGCCAAAGGGTGCCTTCTTTCTCTGCACAGCTGCCCAAACTCTCACCTTTCCACTCAGGCCGCCCTCTTACTTGAAGTGTGTGTGGAACGTGTCCGCGCAGTACACCGCGCTGCACAGATAAGCATAGGTCTGGGCATCGTAGCTTCCTGTCAGTTGACCGAAGTTCGCAGGCAGTTGGGTCCCTGGGACACACGCGGAGGTGCTCCTGCCCGGGTCACAGGGCGCCCACTGCCCCTGCCCCAGATCGGGGGCCGCAAAGCAGCCCTGTCTGAGTCCCCTGCCTCTAGAGGGAGTATTGGACCAACACTTGTAGAAAACGGGGTCCTTGCGGGCCACTCATTGGAGGGACACAAATAAATCTTTGCCGACTTTCTGCTGAAACTTACGAGCGTTCACACCTAAGCCTCTTACAATGTCAGCTGTTTAGCTAAACATGAGCTCATGATCTAAATTTACACAATAATGAAGAAAGCAGCTACAAGGGGAGACAATCAGCCAAAACCATCAATACCAGAATTAGATTCCCAAGGCCATCCATCAGATGAAGGAATAATCGGGTGCAAGACAGAAAATATACATAAAACTGGAACTGAAACAAGGCACAAGGATGTTTTCAAAGACTGGTAGGATCTCTAAAACATTTTTCAGGGACATGTCATTGATAAAGCTAAATACTCCAAGGTTGTGTAATACAACAGATTAATCATTGAGAAGAGTGAAATTATGCTGTTTTGAAAACTATGGCGGGTCAGATATTCTGCCTAATTATATAAGAAGATTTCTCTAAAAAATACACATTATTTCAAAGACTTATTGGCTGTGAAATAAGTTAAGGGTATTTCAAATGGCTTGTCTGCAAAGAAAGGTGAGATGTAGGGAATCACAGAAAGTCGAGGGGAAAATAGGTCAATATATACATTGCTGTATGGTGAACTAAGCCTTAGGCCAGCAACAATGGAGTGGACCTGACCCTTAGACACGTACAAGTAAGCTGGAATCTTCAAAAGTTCAAATCTTTATAAGTAAAAAGATTTATTAAAATGAATAACCAAGTGTTTTAATTGACATCAGAAGATGAAAACAATAAACCCTGAGAACATAGAGAAAAGATAAATAAAGATATGAGCAGAACTTAATACAACAGAAAACGTATAAAATTCAGGTGATTTAGTAAGTCCAAAGAATCTTCTTTGAAAGGAATTAAAAGACACACTTTGATTAAGGAAAACCAAAACATAAGTAAAGAATATACAGAAAGAGTTAGGACAATGTTAGAGCAGACAATATATGAAATGCCAGTAAATTTGAACATTTCTGTCAAGTGGACCATTTCCTAGCTCCTAAAGTTTACCAACACTGACACAAGAGGAAATCATTTAAGGTCATCATGTCTGCCCTTGGCATTCTCGGAACGCCCTGGCCTCAGAATGCAGCCTCTGTAGTCCATGGTAACCTGCGGAGAGGGGGCGGGGCTGAGGGAGGTTGGAACACTGCCCTCACTGAGGGAGTGGGTGTGGCCATCTCTGCTGTGACTGAACAAAGGGCAGGGGAGCAGGGGGCCCAGGGCTGGGCCCTCAGAGACCGGCAGGCCCAGTGGAGTGTCACAAGCTTTTAGGCCCAGGCCAAAGGGCGCCTTCTTTGTCTGCACAGCTGCCCAAACTCTCACCTTTCCACTCAGGCCGCCCTCTTACTTGAAGTGTGTGTGGAACGTGTCCGCGCAGTACACCGCGCTGCACAGCTAAGCATAGTTGTGGGCATCGTAGCTTCCTGTCAGTTGACCGAAGTTCGCAGGCACTTGGGTCCCTGGGACACACGCGGAGGTGCTCCTGCTCGGGTCACAGGCCGCCCACTGCCCCTGCCCCAGATCGGGGGCCGCAAAGCAGCCCTGTCTGAGTCCCCTGCCTCTAGAGGGAGTATTGGACCAACACTTGTAGAAAACGGGGTCCTTGCGGGCCACTCATTGGAGGGACACAAATAAATCTTTGCCGACTTTCTGCTGAAACTTACGAGCGTTCACACCTAAGCCTCTTACAATGTCAGCTGTTTAGCTAAACATGAGCTCATGATCTAAATTTACACAATAATGAAGAAAGCAGCTACAAGGGGAGACAATCAGCCAAAACCATCAATACCAGAATTAGATTCCCAAGGCCATCCATCAGATGAAGGAATAATCGGGTGCAAGACAGAAAATATACATAAAACTGGAACTGAAACAAGGCACAAGGATGTTTTCAAAGACTGGTAGGATCTCTAAAACATTTTTCAGGGACATGTCATTGATAAAGCTAAATACTCCAAGGTTGTGTAATACAACAGATTAATCATTGAGAAGATTGAAATTATGCTGTTTTGAAAACTATGGCAGGTCAGATATTCTGCCTAATTATATAAGAAGATTTCTCTAAAAAATACACATTATTTCAAAGACTTATTGGCTGTGAAATAAGTTAAGGGTATTTCAAATGGCTTGTCTGCAAAGAAAGGTGAGATGTAGGGATTCACAGAAAGTCGAGGGGAAAATAGGTCAATATATACATTGCTGTATGGTGAACTAAGCCTTAGGCCAGCAACAATGGAGAGGACCTGACCCTTAGACACGTACAAGTAAGCTGGAATCTTCAAAAGTTCAAATCTTTACAAGTAAAAAGATTTATTAAAATGAATAACCAAGTGTTTTAATTGACATCAGAAGATGAAAACAATAAACCCTGAGAACATAGAGAAAAGATAAATAAAGATATGAGCAGAACTTAATACAACAGAATACGTATAAAATTGAGGTGATTTAGTAAGTCCAAAGAATCTTCTTTGAAAAGAATTAAAAGACACACTTTGATTAAGGAAAACCAAAACATAAGTAAAGAATATACAGAAAGAGTCAGGAAAATGTTAGAGCAGAGAATATATGAAATGCCAGTAAATTTGAACATTTCTGTCAAGTGGACCATTTCCTAGCTCCTAAAGTTTACCAACACTGACACAAGAGGAAATCATTTAAGGTCATCATGTCTGCCCTTGGCATTCTCGGAACGCCCTGGCCTCAGAATGCAGCCTCTGTAGTCCATGGTAACCTGCGGAGAGGGGGCGGGGCTGAGGGAGGTTGGAACACTGCCCTCACTGAGGGAGTGGGTGTGGCCATCTCTGCTGTGACTGAACAAAGGGCAGGGGAGCAGGGGGCCCAGGGCAGGGCCCTCAGAGCCCGGCAGGCCCAGTGGAGTGTCACAAGCTTTTAGGCCCAGGCCAAAGGGCGCCTTCTTTGTCTGCACAGCTGCCCAAACTCTCACCTTTCCACTCAGGCCGCCCTCTTACTTGCAGTGTGTGTGGAACGTGTCCGCGCAGTATACCGCGCTGCACAGCTAAGCATAGGTCTGGGCATCGTAGCTTCCTGCCAGGTGACCGAATTTCGCAGGCAGATGGGTCCCTGGGACACACGCAGAGAGGCTCCTGCCCGGGTCACAGGCCGCCCACTGCCCCTGCCCCAGATCGGGGGCCGCAAAGCAGCCCTGTCTGAGTCCCCTGCCTCTAGAGGGAGTATTGGACCAACACTTGTAGAAAACGGGTCCTTGCGGGCCACTCATTGGAGGGACACAAATAAATCTTTGCCGACTTTCTGCTGAAACTTACGAACGTTCACACGTAAGCTTCTTACAATGTCAGCTGTTTAGCTAAACATGAGATCATGATCTAAATTTACACAATATTGAAGAAATCAGGTACAAGGGGAGACAATCAGCCAAAACCATCAATACCAGAATTAGATTCCCAAGGCCATCCATCAGATGTAGGAATAATCGGGTGCAAGGCAGAAAATATACATAAAACTGGAACTGAAACAAGGCACAAGGATGTTTTCAAAGACTGGTAGGATCTCTAAAACATTTTTCAAGGACATGCCATTGATAAAGCTAAATACTCCAAGGTTGTGTAATACAACAGATTAATCATTGAGAAGAGTGAAATTATGCTGTTTTGAAAACTATGGCAGGTCAGATTTTCTGCCTAATTATATAAGAAGATTTCTCTAAAAAATACACTTTATTTCAAAGAGTTATTGGCTGTGAAATAAGTTAAGGGTATTTCAAATGGCTTGTCTGCAAAGAAAGGTGAGATGTAGGGAATCACAGAAAGTCGAGGGGAAAATAGGTCAATATATACATTGCTGTATGGTGAACTAAGCCTTAGGCCAGCAACAATGGAGAGGACCTGACCCTTAGACACGTACAAGTAAGCTGGAATCTTCAAAAGTTCAAATCTTTATAAGTAAAAAGATTTATTAAAATGAATAACCAAGTGTTTTAATTGACATCAGAAGATGAAAACAATAAACCCTGAGAACATAGAGAAAAGATAAATAAAGATATGAGCAGAACTTAATACAACAGAAAACGTATAAAATTCAGGTGATTTAGTAAGTCCAAAGAATCTTCTTTGAAAAGAATTAAAAGACACACTTTGATTAAGGAAAAGCAAAACATAAGTAAAGAATATACAGAAAGAGTCAGGACAATGTTAGAACAGAGAATATATGAAATGCCAGTAAATTTGAACATTTCTGTCAAGTGGACCATTTCCTAGCTCCTAAAGTTTACCAACACTGACACAAGAGGAAATCATTTAAGGTCATCATGTCTGCCCTTGGCATTCTCGGAACGCCCTGGCCTCAGAATGCAGCCTCTGTAGTCCATGGTAAGCTGCGGAGAGGGGGCGGGGCTGAGGGAGGTTGGAACACTGCCCTCACTGAGGGAGTGGGTGTGGCCATCTCTGCTGTGACTGAACAAAGGGCAGGGGAGCAGGGGGCCCAGGGCAGGGCCCTCAGAGCCCGGCAGGCCCAGTGGAGTGTCACAAGCTTTTAGGCCCAGGCCAAAGGGCGCCTTCTTTGTCTGCACAGCTGCCCAAACTCTCACCTTTCCACTCAGGCCGCCCTCTAACTTGAAGTGTGTGTGGAACGTGTCCGCGCAGTATACCGCGCTGCACAGCTAAGCATAGGTCTGGGCATCGTAGCTTCCTGCCAGGTGACCGAAGTTCGCAGGCAGATGTGTCCCTGTGACACACGCGGAGAGGCTCCTGCCCGGGTCACAGGCCGCCCACTGCCCCTGCCCCAGATCGGGGGCCGCAAAGCAGCCCTCTCTGAGTCCCCTGCCTCTAGAGGGAGTATTGGACCAACACTTGTAGAAAACGGGGTCCTTGCGGGCCACTCATTGGAGGGACACAAATAAATCTTTGCCGACTTTCTGCTGAAACTTACGAGCATTCACACCTAAGCCTCTTACAATGTCAGCTGTTTAGCTAAACATGAGCTCATGATCTAAATTTACACAATAATGAAGAAAGCAGCTACAAGGGGAGACAATCAGCCAAAACCATCAATACCAGAATTAGATTCCCAAGGCCATCCATCAGATGTAGGAATAATCGGGTGCAAGGCAGAAAATATACATAAAACTGGAACTGAAACAAGGCACAAGGATGTTTTCAAAGACTGGTAGGATCTCTAAAACATTTTTCAAGGACATGTCATTGATAAAGCTAAATACTCCAAGGTTGTGTAATACAACAGATTAATCATTGAGAAGAGTGAAATTATGCTGTTTTGAAAACTATGGCAGGTCAGATTTTCTGCCTAATTATAGAAGAAGATTTCTCTAAAAAATAAACTTTATTTCAAAGAGTTATTGGCCGTGAAATAAGTTAAGGGTATTTCAAATGGCTTGTCTGCAAAGAAAGGTGAGATGTAGGGAATCACAGAAAGTCGAGGGGAAAATAGGTCAATATATACATTGCTGTATGGTGAACTAAGCCTTAGGCCAGCAACAATGGAGAGGACCTGACCCTTAGACACCTACAAGTAAGCTGGAATCTTCAAAAGTTCAAATCTTTATAAGTAAAAAGATTTATTAAAATGAATAACCAAGTGTTTTAATTGACATCAGAAGATGAAAACAATAAACCCTGAGAACATAGAAAAAAGATAAATAAAGATATGAGCAGAACTTAATACAACAGAAAACGTATAAAATTCAGGTGATTTAGTAAGTCCAAAGAATCTTCTTTGAAAAGAATTAAAAGACACACTTTGATTAAGGAAAAGCAAAACATAAGTAAAGAATACACAGAAAGAGTCAGGACAATGTTAGAGCAGAAAATATATGAAATGCCAGTAAATTTGAACATTTCTGTAAAGTGGACCATTTCCTAGCTCCTAAAGTTTACCAACACTGACACAAGAGGAAATCATTTAAGGTCATCATGTCTGCCCTTGGCATTCTCGGAACGCCCTGGCCTCACAATGCAGTCTCTGTAGTCCATGGTAAGCTGCGGAGAGGGGGCGGGGCTGAGGGAGGTTGGAACACTGCCCTCAATGAGGGAGTGGGTGTGGCCATCTCTGCTGTGACTGAACAAAGGGCAGGGGAGCAGGGGGCCCAGGGCAGGGCCCTCAGAGCCCGGCAGGCCCAGTGGAGTGTCACAAGCTTTTAGGCCCAGGACAAAGGGCTCCTTCTTTGTCTGCACAGCTGCCCAAACTCTCACCTTTCCACTCAGGCCGCCCTCTAACTTGAAGTGTGTGTGGAACGTGTCCGCGCAGTATACCGCGCTGCACAGCTAAGCATAGGTCTGGGCATCGTATCTTCCTGCCAGGTGACCGAAGTTCGCAGGCAGATGTGTCCCTGGGACACACGCGGAGAGGCTCCTGCCCGGGTCACAGGCCGCCCACAACCCCTGCCCCAGATCGGGGGCCGCAAAGCAGCCCTGTCTGAGTCCCCTGCCTCTAGAGGGAGTATTGGACCAACTCTTGTAGAAAACGGGGTCCTTGCGGGCCACTCATTGGAGGGACACAAATAAATCTTTGCCGACTTTCTGCTGAAACTTACGAGCGTTCACACCTAAGCCTCTTACAATGTCAGCTGTTTAGCTAAACATGAGCTCATGATCTAAATTTACACAATAATGAAGAAAGCAGCTACAAGGGGAGACAATCAGCCAAAACCATCAATACCAGAATTAGATTCCCAAGGCCATCCATCAGATGTAGGAATAATCGGGTGCAAGGCAGAAAATATACATAAAACTGGAACTGAAACAAGGCACAAGGATGTTTTCAAAGACTGGTAGGATCTCTAAAACATTTTTCAAGGACATGTCATTGATAAAGCTAAATACTCCAAGGTTGTGTAATACAACAGATTAATCATTGAGAAGAGTGAAATTATGCTGTTTTGAAAACTATGGCAGGTCAGATTTTCTGCCTAATTATAGAAGAAGATTTCTCTAAAAAATACACTTTATTTCAAAGGGTTATTGGCCGTGAAATAAGTTAAGGGTATTTCAAATGGCTTGTCTGCAAAGAAAGGTGAGATGTAGGGAATCACAGAAAGTCGAGGGGAAAATAGGTCAATATATACATTGCTGTATGGTGAACTACGCCTTAGGCCAGCAACAATGGAGAGGACCTGACCCTTAGACACCTACAAGTAAGCTGGAATCTTCAAAAGTTCAAATCTTTATAAGTAAAAAGATTTATTAAAATGAATAACCAAGTGTTTTAATTGACATCAGAAGATGAAAACAATAAACCCTGAGAACATAGAAAAAAGATAAATAAAGATATGAGCAGAACTTAATACAACAGAAAACGTATAAAATTCAGGTGATTTAGTAAGTCCAAAGAATCTTCTTTGAAAAGAATTAAAAGACACACTTTGATTAAGGAAAAGCAAAACATAAGTAAAGAATACACAGAAAGAGTCAGGACAATGTTAGAGCAGAGAATATATGAAATGCCAGTAAATTTGAACATTTCTGTAAAGTGGACCATTTCCTAGCTCCTAAAGTTTACCAACACTGACACAAGAGGAAATCATTTAAGATCATCATGTCTGCCCTTGGCATTCTCGGAACGCCCTGGCCTCAGAATGCAGCCTCTGTAGTCCATGGTAACCTGCGGAGAGGGGGCGGGGCTGAGGGAGGTTGGAACACTGCCCTCACTGAGGGAGTGGGTGTGGCCATCTCTGCTGTGACTGAACAAAGGGCAGGGGAGCAGGGGGCCCAGGGCAGGGCCCTCAGAGCCCGGCAGGCCCAGTGGAGTGTCACAAGCTTTTAGGCCCAGGCCAAAGGGCGCCTTCTTTGTCTGCACAGCTGCCCAAACTCTCACCTTTCCACTCAGGCCGCCCTCTAACTTGAAGTGTGTGTGGAACGTGTCCGCGCAGCATACCGCGCTGCACAGCTAAGCATAGGTCTGGGCATCGTAGCTTCCTGCCAGGTGACCGAAGTTCGCAGGCAGATGTGTCCCTGGGACACACGCGGAGAGTCTCCTGCCCGGGTCACAGGCCGCCCACAGCCCCTGCCCCAGATCGGGGGCCGCAAAGCAGCCCTGTCTGAGTCCCCTGCCTCTAGAGGGAGTATTGGACCAACACTTGTAGAAAACGGGGTCCTTGCGGGCCACTCATTGGAGGGAAACAAATAAATCTTTGCCGACTTTCTGCTGAAACTTATGAGCGTTCACACCTAAGCCTCTTACAATGTCAGCTGTTTAGCTAAACATGAGCTCATGATCTAAATTTACACAATAATGAAGAAAGCAGCTACAAGGGGAGACAATCAGCCAAAACCATCAATACCAGAATTAGATTCCCAAGGCCATCCATCAGATGTAGGAATAATCGGGTGCAAGGCAGAAAATATACATAAAACTGGAACTGAAACAAGGCACAAGGATGTTTTCAAAGACTGGTAGGATCTCTAAAACATTTTTCAAGGACATGTCATTGATAAAGCTAAATACTCCAAGGTTGTGTAATACAACAGATTAATCATTGAGAAGAGTGAAATTATGCTGTTTTGAAAACTATAGCAGGTCAGATTTTCTGCCTAATTATATAAGAAGATTTCTCTAAAAAATACACATTATTTCAAAGACTTATTGGCTGTGAAATAAGTTAAGGGTATTTCAAATGGCTTGTCTGCAAAGAAAGTTGAGATGTAGGGAATCACAGAAAGTCGAGGGGAAAATAGGTCAATATATACATTGCTGTATGGTGAACTAAGCCTTAGGCCAGCAACAATGGAGAGGACCTGACCCTTAGAAACCTACAAGTAAGCTGGAATCTTCAAAAGTTCAAATCTTTATAAGTAAAAAGATTTATTAAAATGAATAACCAAGTGTTTTAATTGACATCAGAAGATCAAAACAATAAACCCTGAGAACATAGAGAAAAGATAAATAAAGATATGAGCAGAACTTAATACAACAGAAAACGTATAAAATTCAGGTGATTTAGTAAGTCCAAAGAATCTTCTTTGAAAAGAATTAAAAGACACACTTTGATTAAGGAAAAGCAAAACATAAGTAAAGAATACACAGAAAGAGTCAGGACAATGTTAGAGCAGAGAATATATGAAATGCCAGTAAATTTGAACATTTCTGTAAAGTGGACCATTTCCTAGCTCCTAAAGTTTACCAACACTGACACAAGAGGAAATCATTTAAGATCATCATGTCTGCCCTTGGCATTCTCGGAACGCCCTGGCCTCAGAATGCAGCCTCTGTAGTCCATGGTAACCTGCGGAGAGGGGGCGGGGCTGAGGGAGGTTGGAACACTGCCCTCACTGAGGGAGTGGGTGTGGCCATCTCTGCTGTGACTGAACAAAGGGCAGGGGAGCAGGGGGCCCAGGGCAGGGCCCTCAGAGCCCGGCAGGCCCAGTGGAGTGTCACAAGCTTTTAGGCCCAGGCCAAAGGGCGCCTTCTTTGTCTGCACAGCTGCCCAAACTCTCACCTTTCCACTCAGGCCGCCCTCTAACTTGAAGTGTGTGTGGAACGTGTCCGCGCAGCATACCGCGCTGCACAGCTAAGCATAGGTCTGGGCATCGTAGCTTCCTGCCAGGTGACCGAAGTTCGCAGGCAGATGTGTCCCTGGGACACACGCGGAGAGTCTCCTGCCCGGGTCACAGGCCGCCCACAGCCCCTGCCCCAGATCGGGGGCCGCAAAGCAGCCCTGTCTGAGTCCCCTGCCTCTAGAGGGAGTATTGGACCAACACTTGTAGAAAACGGGGTCCTTGCGGGCCACTCATTGGAGGGACACAAATAAATCTTTGCCGACTTTCTGCTGAAACTTATGAGCGTTCACACCTAAGCCTCTTACAATGTCAGCTGTTTAGCTAAACATGAGCTCATGATCTAAATTTACACAATAATGAAGAAAGCAGCTACAAGGGGAGACAATCAGCCAAAACCATCAATACCAGAATTAGATTCCCAAGGCCATCCATCAGATGTAGGAATAATCGGGTGCAAGGCAGAAAATATACATAAAACTGGAACTGAAACAAGGCACAAGGATGTTTTCAAAGACTGGTAGGATCTCTAAAACATTTTTCAAGGACATGTCATTGATAAAGCTAAATACTCCAAGGTTGTGTAATACAACAGATTAATCATTGAGAAGAGTGAAATTATGCTGTTTTGAAAACTATAGCAGGTCAGATTTTCTGCCTAATTATATAAGAAGATTTCTCTAAAAAATACACATTATTTCAAAGACTTATTGGCTGTGAAATAAGTTAAGGGTATTTCAAATGGCTTGTCTGCAAAGAAAGTTGAGATGTAGGGAATCACAGAAAGTCGAGGGGAAAATAGGTCAATATATACATTGCTGTATGGTGAACTAAGCCTTAGGCCAGCAACAATGGAGAGGACCTGACCCTTAGAAACCTACAAGTAAGCTGGAATCTTCAAAAGTTCAAATCTTTATAAGTAAAAAGATTTATTAAAATGAATAACCAAGTGTTTTAATTGACATCAGAAGATCAAAACAATAAACCCTGAGAACATAGAGAAAAGATAAATAAAGATATGAGCAGAACTTAATACAACAGAAAACGTATAAAATTGAGGTGATTTAGTAAGTCCAAAGAATCTTCTTTGAAAAGAATTAAAAGACACACTTTGATTAAGGAAAAGCAAAACATAAGTAAAGAATATACAGAAAGAGTCAGGACAATGTTAGTGCAGAGAATATATGAAATGCCAGTAAATTGGAACATTTCTGTCACGTGGACCATTTCCTAGCTCCTAAAGTTTACCAACACTGACACAAGAGGAAATCATTTAAGGTCATCATGTCTGCCCTTGGCATTCTCGGAACGCCCTGGCCTCAGAATGCAGCCTCTGTAGTCCATGGTAAGCTGCGGAGAGGGGGCGGGGCTGAGGGAGGTTGGAACACTGCCCTCACTGAGGGAGTGGGTGTGGCCATCTCTGCTGTGACTGAACAAAGGGCAGGGGAGCAGGGGGCCCAGGGCAGGGCCCTCAGAGCCCGGCAGGCCCAGTGGAGTGTCACAAGCTTTTAGGCCCAGGCCAAAGGGCGCCTTCTTTGTCTGCACAGCTGACCAAACTCTCACCTTTCCACTCAGGCCGCCCTCTTACTTGAAGTGTGTGTGGAACGTGTCCGCGCAGTATACCACGCTGCACAGCTAAGCATAGGTCTGGGCATCGTAGCTTCCTGCCAGGTGACCGAAGTTCGCAGGCAGATGGGTCCCTGGGACACACGCGGAGAGGCTCCTGCCCGGGTCACAGGCCGCCCACTGCCCCTGCCCCAGATCGGGGGCCGCAAAGCAGCCCTGTCTGAGTCCCCTGCCTCTAGAGGGAGTATTGGACCAACACTTGTAGAAAACGGGTCCTGGCGGGCCACTCATTGGTGGGACACAAATAAATCTTTGCCGACTTTCTGCAGAAACTTACGAACGTTCACACGAAAGCTTCTTACAATGTCAGCTGTTTAGCTAAACATGAGCTCATGATCTAAATTTACACAATATTGAAGAAAGCAGCTACAAGGGGAGACAATCAGCCAAAACCATCAATACCAGAATTAGATTCCCAAGGCCATCCATCAGATGTAGGAATAATCGGGTGCAAGGCAGAAAATATACATAAAACTGGAACTGAAACAAGGCACAAGGATGTTTTCAAAGACTGGTAGGATCTCTAAAACATTTTTCAAGGACATGTCATTGATAAAGCTAAATACTCCAAGGTTGTGTAATACAACAGATTAATCATTGAGAAGAGTGAAATTATGCTGTTTTGAAAACTATGGCAGGTCAGATTTTCTGCCTAATTATATAAGAAGATTTCTCTAAAAAATACACTTTATTTCAAAGACTTATTGGCTGTGAAATAAGTTAAGGGTATTTCAAATGGCTTGTCTGCAAAGAAAGGTGAGATGTAGGGAATCACAGAAAGTCGAGGAGAAAATAGGTCAATATATACATTGCTGTATGGTGAACTAAGCCTTAGGCCAGCAACAATGGAGAGGACCTGACCCTTAGACACCTACAAGTAAGCTGGAATCTTCAAAAGTTCAAATCTTTATAAGTAAAAAGATTTATTATAATGAATAACCAAGTGTTTTAATTGACATCAGAAGATGAAAACAATAAACCCTGAGAACATAGAGAAAAGATAAATAAAGATATGAGCAGAACTTAATACAACAGAAAACGTATAAAATTCAGGTGATTTAGTAAGTCCAAAGAATCTTCTTTGAAAAGAATTAAAAGACACACTTTGATTAAGGAAAAGCAAAACATAAGTAAAGAATATACAGAAAGAGTCAGGACAATGTTAGAGCAGAGAATATATGAAATGCCAGTAAATTTGAACATTTCTGTCAAGTGGACCATTTCCTAGCTCCTAAAGTTTACCAACACTGACACAAGAGAAAATCATTTAAGGTCATCATGTCTGCCCTTGGCATGCTCGGAACGCCCTGGCCTCAGAATGCAGCCTCTGTAGTCCATGGTAACCTGCGGAGAGGGGGCGGGGCTGAGGGAGGTTGGAACACTGCCCTCACTGAGGGAGTGGGTGTGGCCATCTCTGCTGTGACTGAACAAAGGGCAGGGGAGCAGGGGGCCCAGGGCAGGGCCCTCAGAGCCCGGCAGGCCCAGTGGAGTGTCACAAGCTTTTAGGCCCAGGCCAAAGGGCGCCTTCTTTGTCTGCACAGCTGCCCAAACTCTCACCTTTCCACTCAGGCCGCCCTCTTACTTGAAGTCTGTGTGGAACGTGTCCGCACAGTATACCGCGCTGCACAGCTAAGCATAGGTCTGGGCATCGTCGCTTCCTGCATGGTGACCGAAGTTCGCAGACAGATGGGTCCCTGGGACACACGCAGAGAGGCTCCTGCCCGGGTCACAGGCCGCCCACTGCCCCTGCCCCAGATCGGGGGCCGCAAAGCAGCCCTGTCTGAGTCCCCTGCCTCTAGAGGGAGTATTGGACCAACACTTGTAGAAAACGGGTCCTTGCGGGCCACTCATTGGAGGGACACAAATAAATCTTTGCCGACTTTCTGCTGAAACTCACGAACGTTCACACGTAAGCCTCTTACAATGTCAGCTGTTTAGCTAAACATGAGCTCATGATCTAAATTTACACAATATTGAAGAAAGCAGCTACAAGGGGAGACAATCAGCCAAAACCATCAATACCAGAATTAGATTCCCAAGGCCATCCATCAGATGTAGGAATAATCGGGTGCAAGGCAGAAAATATACATAAAACTGGAACTGAAACAAGGCACAAGGATGTTTTCAAAGACTGGTAGGATCTCTAAAACATTTTTCAAGGACATGTCATTGATAAAGCTAAATACTCCAAGGTTGTGTAATACAACAGATTAATCATTGAGAAGAGTGAAATTATGCTGTTTTGAAAACTATGGCAGGTCAGATTTTCTGCCTAATTATATAAGAAGATTTCTCTAAAAAATACACATTATTTCAAAGACTTATTGGCTGTGAAATAAGTTAAGGGTATTTCAAATGGCTTGTCTGCAAAGAAAGGTGAGATGTAGGGAATCACAGAAAGTCGAGGGGAAAATAGGTCAATATATACATTGCTGTATGGTGAACTAAGCCTTAGGCCAGCAACAATGGAGAGGACCTGACCCATAGACACCTACAAGTAAGCTGGAATCTTCAAAAGTTCAAATCTTTATAAGTAAAAAGATTTATTAAAATGAATAACCAAGTGTTTTAATTGACATCAGAAGATGAAAACAATAAACCCTGAGAACATAGAAAAAAGATAAATAAAGATATGAGCAGAACTTAATACAACAGAAAACGTATAAAATTCAGGTGATTTATTAAGTCCAAAGAATCTTCTTTGAAAAGATTTAAAAGACACACTTTGATTAAGGAAAACCAAAACATATGTAAAGAATATACAGAAAGAGTCAGGACAATGTTAGAGCAGACAATATAGGAAATGCCAGTAAATTTGAACATTTCTGTCAAGTGGACCATTTCCTAGCTCCTAAAGTTTACCAACACTGACACAAGAGGAAATCATTTAAGGTCATCATGTCTGCCCTTGGCATTCTCGGAACGCCCTGGCCTCAGAATGCAGCCTCTGTAGTCCATGGTAACCTGCGGAGAGGGGGCGGGGCTGAGGGAGGTTGGAACACTGCCCTCACTGAGGGAGTGTGTGTGGCCATTTCTGCTGTGACTGAACAAAGGGCAGGGGAGCAGGGGGCCCAGGGCAGGGCCCTCAGAGCCCGGCAGGCCCAGTGGAGTGTCACAAGCTTTTAGACCCAGGCCAAAGTGCGCCTTCTTTGTCTGCACAGCTGCCCAAACTCTCACCTTTCCACTCAGGCCGCCCTCTTACTTGAAGTATGTGTGGAACGTGTCCGTGCAGTATACCGCGCTCTACAGCTAAGCATAGGTCTGGCCATCGTAGCTTCCTGCCAGGTGACCGAAGTTCGCAGGCAGATGGGTCCCTGGGACACACGCGGAGAGGCTCCTGCCCGGACCACAGGCCGCCCACTGCCCCTGCCCCAGATCGGGGGCCGCAAAGCAGCCCTGTCTGAGTCCCCTGCCTCTAGAGGGAGTATTGGACCAACACTTGTAGAAAACGGGGTCCTTGCGGGCCACTCATTGGAGGGACACAAATAAATCTTTGCCGACTTTCTGCTGAAACTTACGAGCGTTCACACCTAAGCCTCTTACAATGTCAGCTGTTTAGCTAAACATGAGCTCATGATCTAAATTTACTCATTATTGAAGAAAGCAGCTACAAGGGGAGACAATCAGCCAAAACCATTAATACCAGAATTAGATTCCCAAGGCCATCCATCAGATGTAGGAATAATCGGGTGCAAGGCAGAAAATATACATAAAACTGGAACTGAAACAAGGCTCATGGATGTTTTCAAAGACTGGTAGGATCTCTAAAACATTTTTCAAGGACATGTCATTGATAAAGCTAAATACTCCAAGGTTGTGTAATACAACAGATTAATCATTGAGAAGAGTGAAATTATGCTGTTTTGAAAACTATGGCAGGTCAGATTTTCTGCCTAATTATAGAAGAAGATTTCTCTAAAAAATACACATTATTTCAAAGACTTATTGGCTGTGAAATAAGTTAAGGGTATTTCAAATGGCTTGTCTGCAAAGAAAGGTGAGATGTAGGGAATCACAGAAAGTCGAGGGGAAAATAGGTCAATATATACATTGCTGTATGGTGAACTAAGCCTTAGGCCAGCAACAATGGAGAGGACCTGACCCTTAGACACGTACAAGTAAGCTGGAATCTTCAAAAGTTCAAATCTTTATAAGTAAAAATATTTATTAAAATGAATAACCAAGTGTTTTAATTGACATCAGAAGATGAAAACAATAAACCCTGAGAACATAGAAAAAAGATAAATAAAGATATGAGCAGAACTTAATACAACAGAAAACGTATAAAATTCAGGTGATTTAGTAAGTCCAAAGAATCTTCTTTGAAAAGATTTAAAAGACACACTTTGATTAAGGAAAACCAAAACATAAGTAAAGAATATACAGAAAGAGTCAGGACAATGTTAGAGCAGAGAATATATGAAATGCCAGTAAATTTGAACATTTCTGTCAAGTGGACCATTTCCTAGCTCCTAAAGTTTACCAACACTGACACAAGAGGAAATCATTTAAGGTCATCATGTCTGCCCTTGGTATTCTGGGAATGCCCTGGCCTCAGAATGCAGCCTCTGTAGTCCATGGTAACCTGCGGAGAGGGGGCGGGGCTGAGGGAGGTTGGAACACTGCCCTCACTGAGGGAGTGGGTGTGGCCATCTCTGCTGTGACTGAACAAAGGGCAGGGGAGCAGGGAGCCCAGGGCAGGGCCCTCAGAGCCCGGCAGGCCCAGTGGAGTGCCAGAAGCTTTTAGGCCCAGGCCAAAGTGCGCCTTCTTTGTCTGCACAGCTGCCCAAACTCTCACCTTTCCACTCAGGCCGCCCTCTTACTTGAAGTGTGTGTGGAACGTGTCCGCGCAGTATACCGCGCTGCACAGCGAAGCATAGGTCTGGGCATCGTAGCTTCCTGCCAGGTGACCGAAGTTCGCAGGCAGAAGGGTCCCTGGGACACACGCAGAGAGGCTCCTGCCCGGGTCACAGGCCGCCCACTGCCCCTGCCCCAGATCGGGGGCCGCAAAGCAGCCCTGTCTGAGTCCCCTGCCTCTAGAGGGAGTATTGGACCAACAGTTGTAGAAAACGGGGTCCTTGCGGGCCACTCATTGGAGGGACACAAATAAATCTTTGCCGACTTTCTGCTGAAACTTACGAGCGTTCACACCTAAGCCTCTTACAAGGTCAGCTGCTTAGCTAAACATGAGCTCATGAGGGCCTCCCTGGTGGCGCAGTGGTTGAGAGTCCGCCTGCCGATGCAGGGGATACGGGTTCGTGCCCCGGTCTGGGAGGATCCCATATGCCGCGGAGCGGCTGGGCCCGTGAGCCATGGCCGCAGGGCCTGCGCATCCGGAGCCTGTGCTCCGCAACGGGAGAGGCCACAACAGTGAGAGGCCCGCATACCGCAAAAAAAAAAAAAAAAAAAAAAAAAAAATCATGAGCTCATGATCTAAATTTACACAATAATGAAGAAAGCAGCTACAAGGGGAGACAATCAGCCAAAACCATCAATACCAGAATTAGATTCCCAAGGCCATCCATCAGATGTAGGAATAATCGGGTGCAAGGCAGAAAATATACATAAAACTGGAACTGAAACAAGGCACAAGGATGTTTTCAAAGACTGGTAGGATCTCTAAAACATTTTTCAAGGACATGTCATTGATAAAGCTAAATACTCCAAGGTTGTGTAATACAACAGATTAATCACTGAGAAGAGTGAAATTATGCTGTTTTGAAAACTATGGCAGGTCAGATTTTCTGCCTAATTATATAAGAATATTTCTCTAAAAAATACACATTATTTCAAAGACTTATTGCCTGTGAAATAAGTTAAGGGTATTTCAAATGGCTTGTCTGCAAAGAAAGGTGAGATGTAGGGAATCACAGAAAGTCGAGGGGAAAATAGGTCAATATATACATTGCTGTATGGTGAACTAAGCCTTAGGCCAGCAACAATGGAGAGGACCTGACCCTTAGACACGTACAAGTAAGCTGGAATCTTCAAAAGTTCAAATCTTTATAAGTAAAAAGATTTATTAAAATGAATAACCAAGTGTTTTAATTGACATCAGAAGATGAAAACAATAAACCCTGAGAACATAGAGAAAAGATAAATAAAGATATGAGCAGAACTTAATACAACAGAAAACGTATAAAATTCAGGTGATTTAGTAAGTCCAAAGAATCTTCTTTGAAAAGAATTAAAAGACACACTTTGATTAAGGAAAACCAAAACATAAGTAAAGAATATACAGAAAGAGTCAGGACAATGTTAGAGCAGAGAATATATGAAATGCCAGTAAATTTGAACATTTCTGTAAAGTGGACCATTTCCTAGCTCCTAAAGTTTACCAACACTGACACAAGAGGAAATCATTTAAGGTCATCATGTCTGCCCTTGGCATTCTCGGAACGCCCTGGCCTCAGAATGCAGCCTCTGTAGTCCATGGTAACCTGCGGAGAGGGGGCGGGGCTGAGGGAGGTTGGAACACTGCCCTCACTGAGGGAGTGGGTGTGGCCATCTCTGCTGTGACTGAACAAAGGGCAGGGGTGCACGGGGCCCAGGGCAGGGCCCTCAGAGCCCGGCAGGCCCAGTGGAGTGTCACAAGCTTTTAGGCCCAGGCCAAAGGGCGCCTTCTTTGTCTGCACAGCTGCCCAAACTCTCACCTTTCCACTCAGGCCGCCCTCTTACTTGAAGTGTGTGTGGAACGTGTCCGCGCAGTATACCACGCTGCACAGCTAAGCATAGGTCTGGGCATCGTAGCTTCCTGCCAGGTGACCGAAGTTCGCAGGCAGATGGGTCCCTGGGACACACGCGGAGAGGCTCCTGCCCGGGTCACAGGCAGCCCACTGCCCCTGCCCCAGATCGGGGGCCGCAAAGCAGCCCTGTCTGAGTCCCCTGCCTCTAGAGGGAGTATTGGACCAACACTTGTAGAAAACGGGTCCTTGCGGGCCACTCATTGGAGGGAAACAAATAAATCTTTGCCGACTTTCTGCTGAAACTCACGAACGTTCACACGTAAGCCTCTTACAATGTCAGCTGTTTAGCTAAACATGAGCTCATGATCTAAATTTACACAATATTGAAGAAAGCAGCTACAAGGGGAGACAATCAGCCAAAACCATCAATACCAGAATTAGATTCCCTAGGCCATCCATCAGATGTAGGAATAATCGGGTGCAAGGCAGAAAATATACATAAAACTGGAACTGAAACAAGGCACAAGGATGTTTTCAAAGACTGGTAGGATCTCTAAAACATTTTTCAAGGACATGTCATTGATAAAGCTAAATACTCCAAGGTTGTGTAATACAACAGATTAATCATTGAGAAGAGTGAAATTATGCTGTTTTGAAAACTATGGCAAGTCAGATTTTCTGCCTAATTATATAAGAAGATTTCTCTAAAAAATACACTTTATTTCAAAGACTTATTGGCTGTGAAATAAGTTAAGGGTATTTCAAATGGCTTGTCTGCAAAGAAAGGTGAGATGTAGGGAATCACAGAAAGTCGAGGGGAAAATAGGTCAATATATACATTGCTGTATGGTGAACTAAGCCTTAGGCCAGCAACAATGGAGAGGACCTGACCCATAGACACCTACAAGTAAGCTGGAATCTTCAAAAGTTCAAATCTTTATAAGTAAAAAGATTTATTAAAATGAATAACCAAGTGTTTTAATTGACATCAGAAGATGAAAACAATAAACCCTGAGAACATAGAGAAAAGATAAATAAAGATATGAGCAGAACTTAATACAACAGAAAACGTATAAAATTCAGGTGATTTAGTAAGTCCAAAGAATCTTCTTTGAAAAGAATTAAAAGACACACTTTGATTAAGGAAAACCAAAACATAAGTAAAGAATATACAGAAAGAGTCAGGACAATGTTAGAGCAGAGAATATATGAAATGCCAGTAAATTTGAACATTTCTGTAAAGTGGACCATTTCCTAGCTCCTAAAGTTTACCAACACTGACACAAGAGGAAATCATTTAAGGTCATCATGTCTGCCCTTGGCATTCTCGGAACGCCCTGGCCTCAGAATGCAGCCTCTGTAGTCCATGGTAACCTGCGGAGAGGGGGCGGGGCTGAGGGAGGTTGGAACACTGCCCTCACTGAGGGAGTGGGTGTGGCCATCTCTGGTGTGACTGAACAAAGGGCAGGGGTGCACGGGGCCCAGGGCAGGGCCCTCAGAGCCCGGCAGGCCCAGTGGAGTGTCACAAGCTTATAGGCCCAGGCAAAAGGGCGCCTTCTTTGTCTGCACAGCTGCCCAAACTCTCACCTTTCCACTCAGGGCGCCCTCTTACTTGAAGTGTGTGTGGAACATGTCCGCGCAGTACACCGCGCTGCACAGCTAACCATAGGTCTGGGCATCGTAGCTTCCTGCCATGTGACCGAAGTTCGCAGGCAGATGGGTCCCTGGGACACACGCGGAGGGGCTCCTGCCCGGGTCACAGGCCGCCCACTGCCCCTGCCCCAGATCGGGGGCCGCAAAGCAGCCCTGTCTGAGTCCCCTGCCTCTAGAGGGAGTATTGGACCAACACTTGTAGAAAACGGGGTCCTTGCGGGCCACTCATTGGAGGGACACAAATAAATCTTTGCCGACTTTCTGCTGAAACTTACGAGCGTTCACACCTAAGCCTCTTACAATGTCAGCTGTTTAGCTAAACATGAGCTCATGATCTAAATTTACTCAATATTGAAGAAAGCAGCTACAAGGGGAGACAATCAGCCAAAACCATTAATACCAGAATTAGATTCCCAAGGCCATCCATCAGATGTAGGAATAATCGGGTGCAAGGCAGAAAATATACATTAAACTGGAACTGAAACAAGGCACAAGGATGTTTTCAAAGACTGGTAGGATCTCTAAAACATTTTTCAAGGACATGTCATTGATAAAGCTAAATACTCCAAGGTTGTGTAATACAACAGATTAATCATTGAGAAGAGTGAAATTATGCTGTTTTGAAAACTATGGCAGGTCAGATTTTCTGCCTAATTCTATAAGAAGATTTCTCTAAAAAATACACATTATTTCAAAGACTTATTGGCTGTGAAATAAGTTAAGGGTATTTCAAATGGCTTGTCTGCAAAGAAAGGTGAGATGTAGGGAATCACAGAAATTCGAGGGGAAATTAGGTCAATATATACATTGCTGTATGGTGAACTAAGCCTTAGGCCAGCAACAATGGAGAGGACCTGACCCTTAGACACGTACAAGTAAGCTGGAATCTTCAAAAGTTCAAATCTTTATAAGTAAAAAGATTTATTAAAATGAATAACCAAGTGTTTTAATTGACATCAGAAGATCAAAACAATAAACCCTGAGAACATAGAGAAAAGATAAATAAAGATATGAGCAGAACATAATACAACAGAAAACGTATAAAATTGAGGTGATTTAGTAAGTCCAAAGAATCTTCTTTGAAAAGAATTAAAAGACACACTTTGATTAAGGAAAAGCAAAACATAAGTAAAGAATATACAGAAAGAGTCAGGACAATGTTAGAGCAGAGAATATATGAAATGCCAGTAAATTGGAACATTTCTGTCACGTGGACCATTTCCTAGCTCCTAAAGTTTACCAACACTGACACAAGAGGAAATCATTTAAGGTCATCATGTCTGCCCTTGGCATTCTCGGAACGCCCTGGCCTCAGAATGCAGCCTCTGTAGTCCATGGTAAGCTGCGGAGAGGGGGCGGGGCTGAGGGAGGTTGGAACACTGCCCTCACTGAGGGAGTGGGTGTGGCCATCTCTGCTGTGACTGAACAAAGGGCAGGGGTGCACGGGGCCCAGGGCAGGGCCCTCAGAGCCCGGCAGGCCCAGTGGACTGTCACAAGCTTTTAGGCCCAGGCCAAAGGGCGCCTTCTTTGTCTGCACAGCTGCCCAAACTCTCACCTTTCCACTCAGGCCGCACTCTTACATGAAGTGTGTGTGGAACGTGTCCGCGCAGTATACCACGCTGCACAGCTAAGCATAGGTCTGGGC